>NW_020539125.1:0-42603 GCF_003426905.1 Ctenocephalides felis
AAACCACATATGCACGTAGGTGCTTGTTTTGAAAAATACCACACATTATATAGTTACAAATCGTAAAATTTTGATTTCTTATGAATATATCAATAACAATGTATATGAATAATACTGTTAAAAAATAAATACTTTAATTCTTCTTTGTCTTCTTTTTTTCATTATATAACAAACAGCTTCCATGACAGATATTCCGCTAATATACTCACGAGTTGCTGGCGAGTCACGCGTACAGGGTTAAACCTAGAGTCCACTGACGATGACACAAAACTATGTGTCGAAACGTACGAATACCACGTAACGTAATTACGGTACTGCTTTTTTTAATTTTCAACTTTTATAATTGAGTTTGAAATGACTACTCCTTCGTTTTAACACTTACAAACTTTGTTTTCGCGAGAAAATCCGAGTTGATGGTATTACATTTTCTCTAGTCTCACTAAAGATGCTGCAGAAGAGTTGGCATTCTCAACGTTACAAAAGATACCTGTGAAGGAGGTACTCATTTTTGTTCACGTGTACTCACACCAAGTCAAGAATGGAAAAAATGACAATGTAAGTTTTAAATCCATTCTTTATTGTTCAGGACGTGTACATATTTCTATTTTTTACTATAATAGACTTAAACTGAAAATTCGAGGCCAGAGAGTCTCGGGGACATCGCCTGGACCACAACATATTTGGGACATGCAGTGGCATTATGTGCGATTGTAAATGACGATGAAGGTATAAATATAAGATAATTGTCTCAACAAAAAAATATAAATCTTATATATAAGTATATATAAGGAACTTATATACAAATTTAAGCAATTTTTCATTATGATTTTTCTTATGGCAGATTGCGAGCTCCAGGAGTTGGGAAGTTTTAAATAAAATTCAAGTAGAGATTAAAGCAGAGTGGAAGACGGTGGTTTTGCTGGCCGTTTGATATGCCGTATGATAGTAATATATTTATTGTGTTATTTAATAATTACTCAAAAATGCTCGAATGTTCGTTTTTTTAATGTGTAGATTATATAATGGTTATATTCCAAAAGCTTAATCGGATCAAAACTATCGTGTTTACAGGAATGTTCCTAGATCTCTGCATACATACATACACACCAGCGCCCTTGAATCTGCGCCCTATACGTACCTTGCGCTATACGGGGTATACCTGTATTTTTATTCAATTTATATAATAGAATAATTGATCATAGATGAAAAGTAGAAATGAATGATTCTCTCACTACTACAATATTCTAGGTATGTTGGAACAATGCAAACACCTGAAAAAAATCGTGTACTTTTTTTACGAAGAGTAGTCATTTCAAACTCAATTATAGGGTTAAAAATTAAAAAAATCATATACCGTAAAATTACGTTACAGTATTCTGTAGTCCTTAACAAACTTATTAACACCAGAAACGCCGCCGAATTTAAACACAGTTGAAAATAAGAGATAAAACTATTTCAAGTCTACTTCGTAATTGCGGGATACTCACAGAATTACGTCCACTGGTTTCAGTTGTGTGAACCTAATTGCGGGAGTCATGAAATTGACAATTTCTTGACAAATATATGCTCGATTTAACTATAAAACTAATCTCTTAAGAATCGTTAAGCTTATCGGAATCGAATAAAAGCCTTAAGCAATGGAACCGTCACATAACCTAACTCGCTAACAAGCTAGTACGAAATGGCGATCGGTTACGACCGATGCTTTCAAAAGCTTTTTACGGCTCTAAAAACTAATATTTAAATTCAAAAATCGTACTATTTTATTAGGATTCAAATTATAATTGATGTGCTAATGAATAAAATTATTATTTATTTACAGTTTTCTTATTTTGCGATCAAAATGAAAAACTCCCGTAATAATGTACTATCCCGGAATAGTGTACATTACCTTATTATTTTTATTTACTTGTCAGGAAATCTTACATAAATTGAATAACTAAAACGCGTTCCAGTAATCTCTTAAATCATTTTTCATTCCATCATCAAATATACTCTCTTGTCTCAATTATCTACCATAGGTCCATAGATAAACAAGTATAAATGATCTCTTCATGTCACTGACTGGCCACTCCCCGTCCTATTTAGCCTCACCCCTTCCGTACGAACTTGCTCACACAACGTTCTGTCAATCGTAGAACAGAACAACGCGACATTCAAACTTACTCATTCATTAATATATTTCGCTAATATATATAATAAAAATAACACTTTATTAGAATGTAATTACAGAGTTATAGTTGAATTATATTGCTTGCACTTGATGCGTTTATATACTTGGAAATTGGCAGTTTACGATGTACGAAACGATGTGCTGCTAGATTTAACAGTCTACCGTTTTCAGAGAAAAATCTATGGTGTGTATTCCGCGCTAAAAAACCTATGATTTTTATAGCGCGAACAGATGATTAATAAGTTTAATAAAATGTGAGTAAGAAGTAAAATCTGGGACCGGAATTTTAAAAAAGTGTTACGACCGATTTTTACGGCCATTCAGTATAATTATTAACATTATAAAATATCGTTGCGAACCAATCGATCGGCCTATATATGTGTTTAATTTCTTCAGCAGGATGGATTCTAATCAACAGTTTTCCTGTAGTATTTGCCATTTCATTGGGACTAATAAAGAGCCTCAGGAACACAGAAGTTGTTATCTGCACAGATTCAATTATATTTTAAAGTATTTTGCGGATAAAAGATCTACAATGGCCGATAATCGTCATGGAGTTGAGAGAGGTACTAATTGACCTGCGCTCTATGGAAAAAGAAAAGACGAATGGGACTTCGCCCATTTAAAAGATGAGTACATAATCAAGTGAAGAATTATAACATTCTAGATCCTCCCCCCACGAAGTAATGCCGAACGGCGGTTTCCGTGGGGACCAGAGGCAAGGGCAAAGCGGAGGTTTTAGTCGGTATTATACCAGGGCGGTATTGAGTCCGACATACCAGACGAACACCAGTCTGGAATGCATAAAGGCATTTCCTTCGCTATACAAAAAAACACAACACACACACATACATCCATTTTTTCTAATTGTAAGGTATGCCAAAATTTTCATTTTCGAAGTTAAAAAGCATGATCCCTATAACATAGGCGAGAAGTTGTACTATTTGACATTTGCTTATTTGACATTTATGCGTTTAACATGCTTTTTCGAGGTTATTATTTATGTAAACAAAGTGATATTAGGTTTGGTTTTAGTTATTTTGTGAATTTGAAGATGTTAATATGGAGTTTTTTGAAATATTTTGGGCAGATGATAGTATAAGAAGAAGGTAGGTTTAAATTTTATTATAATTATTACTGTTATTGGATGAATGTATTACTCAAAGATATTAAAATTATTAAATGCTTTCCTTAACATTTTAGATACAGACAAAGATACGCACTTAGGTATCTCAGAGATGTAGATAATGTCTGGGAAGTGAACGATGAAGTATTTATAAAAAAATTTCAATTAGCGAAAAATGTGATGAAGGATTTGATAGAATTGCTGGGACCATGTGCATAGACTCATACAGCATCATGGAGTATCTCTTTTTATTTGCAGGCATTTGAAATTAAAATAAAATCAATTTTTTTGAATTTTAATGACTAAATTTTCATTATAGGTGCTTGCAGCAATTCATTTTTTTGGTCATGGACTCATATTAGACAGATATAGGCAATTGCCATTTAAATTACATGAGCCGGCCTTCAGTCAGTCGCTGTATTAAAACAGTGACTGGTTTAATTATAAAGCATGCTACACCAAAGTATGTAAATTTTCCTAAAACCTCATCAGAAAGAGATGAAAATAAAACAAAGTATATGTTATGCCACTTCGTCAACATTAATCATGGTTTGTAATATGTTGCTATTTAACAGATTTTATACAAAGTTTGGCATGCCTAGCATTATTGGGTGCTTAGACTGCACACATAAATATAGTGGCTCCCAGAAAACATCACCCCGTGGCACCAGCTGCTATTTATATGAATAGGAAGGGTTATTACTCAATTAATGTTGAAGTAGTAAGTATTATTTTATTTTGCTTAAGAATTTTGAAGACTAACATGATAATAAATAATATTAGATATGTGATGCTGATGAACGGTTTGCGAGCAGCAATCAGAGCCCTGCTAACTCGTAATGCCGATGACACATCACAATTCAAATAAGTAAAAAAATGTGTATAAGTTGTACATATATAGGAGATTCAGGTTACCCATTGGAACATTGCCTACTCACACCATACAGGACACCAGTTGGCTCTACTGAGGAAAAATACAATAAGTTTCACAAAAAAACTGAAAGAATATTTGTTAAAAGCCGTTTTCGATGTTTGCATCGTCACAGATATTATACAGCTGATGTGGCAAAAAAAATTGTGTATGCAGTATTTACTCTGCATAATATATGCAGAGAAAATAATATTCCTTTTGATGAAGAACTCACGGAATATAGTAATGATGGTGCAAACGGTTAGATACCAAATAATTGTCTTTCAAATGTGCAGTTAAAATTAATGGATTTTAATATTTCAGAAGTATACAATGAGGCAGATAATATGGCATATAATATAAGAAATTCCTATGCCAGAAGATATTTTTAATACTGTAATATTCATAGATACCTAAAAAAAGAACAATTTTATAGCTACATGAATGTGATTATTTTAAATAAATATATATATATATATATATATATATATATATATATATATAAAGGAATAGAAAACAAAATTTATTGACTGTATAATATATTTTTTAATGTATCATTAAGAATTTTCAATTGGTTATGCAAATTGTGCGTTGCTAATTAAAATACTACATATATTTCATACTGCGCCGGATTAGTCTTTTTTGCTTTTTTCATTTGCGCAGCACTGGCCATTTTGTATGTAAACTATATTTTACTGAAACGCTGACTAAATCCACTGTGGATGAAAGTGGTAATCAAATGTGTTGTATCGTTGTATGTGTGCGGGCGCTATGAATGTCATTTATTTAATTAGTCACCTTTGGGTGTATTCTATTTTATTATCTTATATATAAAAATGGAGCTGTCTTTCAAATGTCCGAATAAAACTCGAAAACGGATGAATGGATTTGGCCAGTCTTAGTCTTGAAAAATTCGTGCCAATCCAGAGATTGTCCAAAAGGTGAGATAATATTTCAAATCCGCGTAGAAACTTTACATATTTATTTTGAAAATTTTTGGTAAACAGCACTTGATTCAAAATGGCTTCCCACACAATGTTATTCAAATGACAGATGAACACTACTCATATGTCAAAACAAAGTTAAAACAGTTTATGTGTTATTCTTTTAATTTTAAAATTTAATTACTTATATATTTTTAAATGTTAATGAGAATGCTTATTTTGATTTTATATGAGGTTTTTATTTAATTCTCAAGTGTATGCTCACTGCCTTTTTGTATTCTTTTATCAAGAGCTTGAAATAAAACTATTCTTATTAATTAAGGCTTGCTTATGAAAGAATAAATAAATAATTTTGTTTCAAACGCTGTGCTGTGCAAGTAGTTATTGGTTTAATGTGAATAATGTGTTACCAAAACATTTTATGAATTATATTATTATTGCATTTAGGTTATTCAAATTGAGATCCTAAATTTGGAATTCATCGAAGGGGACACCATAGACGTTTCTGTCTAATCACTTATTGCAAGTTATAATAGACAGCGATATGAATAAGAAAATTGGATTATAACACAGATAGTAATTTTAGAAATCATATTCATAAAGGTCTTCGGAAACGAAGTTGTTTGAAAATTGCTTAAAAAGCTCACATTATGTTATTTTACATCCACATAAGTACAGTTTAAATAGATATGGAAGTAATCATTTCGAATATATACAGTACAATCTATTTACAATACAAATTTTTCATTACAATACTATAAGGAGTTTTGTAGTTATATGGTCCATGACATTTATATTTTGAAGAATGTAAAGTATCAGCAGTACGAACTTGCATTATATTACATGATTTCATCATCCGAATAGGCTTTCTAATGCATAGAAAGAAGTTTTTCCAGCATTCCAATTTGCAATGAAAAAATTAAAATAGCTCAACATGTCCCACATGATAATAATAGATTTTTTACAGAATTTTTCTTAAGCTGTTTAGATTCTAATACTGTTATCGATCGGGTCTTTTCCCAATTACTTCCCGAACATACTATATAGTGGTCATGGTGATAACAAAGATACCACTAATTTGGATACACAGTTGTAGAAAAGGAAAATCAAAATAAACACATTGAAATTTATCACAATATGTACTCATGTCAAAATCTACATATATTCAAGCAAATTCATAAAGAAGAAATGTCCATTTTATATAGCTATATAACAATCGGGGTAAAACGTTAAAACGGCTGTACGAATTGGGCCAATCTTAGTTGCATAATTTTATATTCATTAGTATTTATAAAACATTTTCTAGATTATATAATTATTTTGGAATATAAATTTGGAATCGATCAAAGGGGACATTTTGTCGAATAACTTATTCCCAGATATAACAGACCACTACTTAAATAATAATAATCCATAACGAAAGTTTATGATTTCCTTTTGTTGTTAGTTTTTTGGGTTGTGAGCACTGTGATTTAGTTCACGAGACCTTAATATAAATTTTAACTATTTAATTGTTTTATAAAATGTAATGTTAATTTTGAGTGAGATTCAACACTTTAAAAACTTACGTCTGTGTGGGGCAAAAATGACTAACTGAACGGCTAAAGACTAAAAAAGACTTGGATTGAATTATACCATATTTTTATAGAAAGTGTATAAAACTTCCAGTTTGATTGTATTAATAAAATATGGTCAAACGAATATTGTTATTATGAATTATATAATTTATTATTATTTAAGTAGACTTTGGAGTTTATTGTGTTTATAAAATACCTCATTGTTTGTACCATTCAAACTATACATTCTTACACTCCCAAAATAAAGTATTCTTTTTTTTATTCTTTAGAAGTTGCTTAGAAATACCTAACTTAGCAAACAACGATTGCCGGGTCAGCTAGTTATATATTAAATATATTGCTTGCAATTAAACAAACTATAATTTTAGGAATTGTATCACTATATACAAGAACTGAGAGTTTTCTCAAAACCTGACACCAAAACTAGAACTGTTTTATTATTAACTAGCTGATCCGGCACACGTTGTTTTGCTAAGTAAGGTATATTCTAAACAATTCCTAGAGAATCAAAAATATTAATACTTTAAGTGTATAAGGATGTGTTGTTTGAATGCTTTATACAATGAGGTATTATCAAAACAATAAACCCCATTAGTTTGTCTATATTTTATCAATACAATCAAATTGGAAGATTTATACACTTTCTATAGAAAACATAGTATAATCCATACAAATCTTTTTTGGTCTTTCGACTTATTGATTACGTTTCAAGTTTTTCAGATTCTTTTAGGATTCTGAATTTTGTGTATAATTGTAAATAATACTACTGAACTTATACAAAACTTTCAAACTTTTGCGAGAAGAGATAGAAAATGAATTCAGTATTTCTTCTTTGACCTGCTTTTGAAAAGTTTCAAGTAACATTCGATGAATTAAAGTAAATTTAATAAAAAGTATATATGTAGAGCAGGGCGAGGCACAAAGATCCAAATTGACTTTGAGCAAATATAAACTATATTGTGAAAACCACAACAATTATATCACAACAAATAACATATATATCAAATGAAACAATTATCTGCCTAAGTTCAGTAAACTGCCTTCATCATTGTAGAAATGTGCTTTTTTGATGTCTTTCAAAAATTTGTTATCTAAACCTTTTTACCCTATTGGCTGTGTAACTTGAAACGCGCAGGTGGCAAAAAGGTTTGAAGCCTTATTATAATTTTAAAGGTATTTTACAAAATAATTACATTTCTAACTAATGCTAAAAAACTACCAACGGAAGAAAATACTTTTATTATAGGTTTTCAAAGATTACCGTTTATCTCCCGATAGCAAAGTCATAACAATCAAGGTTATAGCTGGTTATACATCTTTTTCCCTCTAGTTCCAAATATTGTTGTTAAACAATGCTTAACTTTGCTGGTTTTTGACACTTCGGTGGTGGACCTATTTTTCGATAAATTCTGGGAAATTATAACTGGGAAAATGTTATTCGACAAAATGTTCATTTGATCGATACCAAATTTAGGTTCTGAATTTAATTAACATAAATAAAAAATAATATAACCTAGAAAATGAGCATATAATTATACAAATGAGATCTTTCAGAGCACCGTGTTTGAGAAAAATATGCCCAAATGTGCATTTTCATATTAATATTTCAAAAAAGTTGATATTTTGAGTCTCTAGTAACACTTGCGGCCCGTTTACTAACGTTTTTGTATATAAATAAAACTATAAACAAAACTACTTACTACAATTTAATCATAATTAAATAATAATCTCGTAAAACATCCTATTAAGCGTAATTGAACATCATCTGTCAAAAACGTTTGACATTTCACGTATTAGTCACCGTCCATTGTTTTATTTAAATTACGCGTTTTATTTTTACAAAAATTTTCAAATTAAAAATGCTAAGTTTCTACGCGATTTTGAAATAATATCTCACCTTTCCGACCATCTCTGAATTGGCACTAATTTTTCAAGACTAAGACTGACCAAATCGGTTTAGCCGTTTTCCAGGTTTACCGAATCATTTGATCGATAGCACCATTTTTATATATAAGAAAATAATAACAAAAAATGCTTAACGTTTTTGCATTCATATTAACTTATAATTAGGCACATGCAAGAAGTATTGAACATTATTTTCAATTAACGGCAAGCCATGGACTCAGATTGCATCAAAGAAGTAAAAAGAGACATATAAAGTTTTTAATTGGATTTCCAAGAAAACGGATTGAATTAGACAAATTAAGAAATATGGCAACTTGTTCATCCCGGCTTTGTTCAAAATGGATTACTTTCGCTAGGACACATTATTGAAAAGTACTCTGCAGCTAGTGCGCACATGTAGAACGAGTAATACAAAGATTGAAAGTTTTTAGGGCAAACTTAAAAAACGGTATGCCTTGCATAATATAAAATTTCAAGGAGAACTGGCATCAGCAGATTCAGAGGCTGCCGAAAATTTTAAGCTGGAACTTGCTAGAGTTATTACTTATTTTATTCACCTTTATAACTATAACTAGAGTTATTATTTATTCACCTGAGCAGATATTCAATGCTGATGAGACGGCTTTGTATTGCAAAAAATACCATCAAGGACATTTACTTCCAAAAATCAAAGGCGTGCTCAGGGGTTTAAACTTTCCATACAACGAATCGCTCTTCATCTGTCTATAAGGAAACATAATTATAAAGCCGATGATAATAAATTGTTCAACTCCCCGTGCACTAAAAGCATTAATAAGGCACGATTGCCTCTATTCTGCCGACCAAATAAGAAAGCCTGTATGACTCAAGATTTTTTTAGGATTGGTTTTATAATTGTTTTATCCCGGCTGTGGAAATCTATATGGTGAAAAAAAATTGCATTTCGAAGTTATATTGCTTCTCGACAACGCTGGTTGCCTAGAACATCCAAATGTAAAAATAGTCATCCTTTCTCCTAACTGCACGTTATTAGTACAACCTTTGGATCAAGGAATTATTCAAACTTGAAAAATGTACTACACACGTCAATTTTTCCAAACAATTTTCGGCAGACTAGAAAATAGTAATAATAAAACTCTTATTCAAGTGTGGATGGAATTCCGCTGACATGTTAAACACATTTAACAAAATTGTTCCGCCAAATCAATACTATCTGCGAAGCCTCGCCAACAATACATTTCAAATCATATGTCAAACCGTTGATAATTTTCGTGAACTCTCAAAGTATTTAAAACAAACAAATCACAATTATCAACCAAAAGAAGAAAAGGTATACAGGGTAGTACTCACAAATATTCATTTTTCTACAGATACGGATCTGATAAAATCAGAACTACTAAAACAGGATCATGTTGTGAGAAATATTCTCAACATAAGACATAGATTAACCACAGAGCCCCTGAACATGTTTTTTGTGGACCTAGAGCCCAGTAAAAATAATAAAAAAATCTACAACGTTTATAAAATATTAAATCATATAATCAGGGTAGAACCACCGCGTAAATCCAGCAACATAGTGCAATGCACACGTTGCCAATTGTATAATCATACTAAGGCCTACTGTAACAGACTTTTCATATGTTTAAAATGTGGTAAAAATCATAGAATAAAAGATTGTACTAAAGACCCTAATACTCCAGCCCATTGTTATCACTGTGACGGAGCGCATACTGCTAATTACAGGGGATGTAGCTTCTACAAAGAAAATTTTGAGCCATGAAGTAGAAATCGCTATAAAGAATTTAATAGCGTCCCATATCCCACACCTTCAATCCCAACTAAAATCAATTCACCAAAATTTACCGCAACTCCTAATCCCACTAACCCCTCAGTATCCTATGCAGACGCCACAAGAAATCAGCAACGTACTTTCTCAAATCCAACTACGGACTCCGATACTACCACTTTATCGTCTTTTCTCTCAGAATTCAAGACTCTTTTTAGTCAACTTGTGCAACAAAATAGTCTTGTTATCAACATGTTAACCACTCCAATTAATAACTTGAATAATGGCAAGCTTAATTAAAATCGCTCAATGGAACGCAAATGGTATAATACCTCACAAATATGAAGTGGAATGTTTCCTGAAACTAAATCATATCGATATTCTTCTCATTTCGGAAACCCACTTTACTGAAAAAACATATTTTAAAATTCAAAATTATATCACTTATAATTCAAACCATCCAAGTGGCAGCGCCTGAGGTGGATCAGCATTATTAATCAAAAGTAGCTTGAAACATTTTGCACTTCCGAATGTTCTAGAAGAATCCATGCAAGCAACACAAATCCTATTACAAACAAGACTATTTGAAATAACCATTTCCGTGATATATTGTCCTTCAAAGTTCAAAATTTCAGCTAATTCGTTTATTCGTCGTTTTTTGAATAACTGGGATCCAAATATATATTAGGAGGTGACTATAATTGTAAACACACAGCATAGGGCTCCAGGCTGACAACTTCGAAAGAAAAACAACTTCACATGGCAATAGCAAATAATAATCTTCTCCATATTTTAACAGGCAGTCCTACCTATTGACCCTCGGATCGAGACAAGGTACCAGATCCTCTAGATTTTTTCTTAATCAAAGGTATCCCCACAAATAATTTTGACATAGAGAACAGCTATGATCTTTCGTTAGATCATTCTGTAATTGTGTTAACATTTAACACAATTTTTGTAACTGAACAACCTTCAGCTATCCTCCACGACAAATTTTTAAATTGGGATCAATTCAGGGCTTTACTGAATTCAAATTTTTTCCACATTCCAGAAAAGTTCAGTCAATATTGACTATAAGATAAACAAATTCACAACAGTTTTAAAAGAATCCTCAAAGTTAGTTACTCCAACCTGTCGCACGGAAAATAACACACTTATTATTCCTCCCGAAATTAAAAAAAAAATCGCAGAAGAGAATAGCAAGAAGGATATGAGAACAATCACACTTGCCACAAGATAGAACTAAGTTAAACCAACTCAATAAGACATTACAGAACAAAGTGAAGGTATGGAAAAGCGACGCTTTCAAGACCTATCTACTGCAACTTAACTGGTTTGATAACTCCATTTGGAGGCCAATCAAAATCAAAGGGAAACCAACACAAACGAACCCTCTACTGAAGATTCGATCTCTCGACGAAATCGACAAAAATTGCAAAAATACTTCCAAAATATTTTCACCGATACAAATCTGCCCCAAGGTCCAGTCTGCAATAATTCGTAATAAAACTTTACACGACGATCTTCATATTGATTTTATAAACAAAATAATACAAATCAACAGTATAAAACATTTTCAAAAACTACAACATCATTCAAACCATATAGTCACTCAGCTTCTTGAGACATCAACTTCAAGAAGACTGAAGAAGAAGCTGCCCGAAGATAATATGGAGGAACTTTAGAACTACCACAACCTTATATAAACAGAATAATTGAATCATTTATTGAAGTGATTCTCTGAATATGATTGTAATATTGATCCGATAAATTAATATGTGTGTTTGCAAGTGTGTGTGTATGTGTGTGAGTGAATGACATAAGCCAAATAGCTCATAGAATAGTCATGTATTCTGATTGCTATTGAAAATAAAAATTATAAAAAAAATATAATTTAAACATGGATTTTATAATCCAACATTAGCATAAGTTTTTTTTATCATTGAAATAAAATTCAATTGTTGATAAAAAAAGTTGTTATCGTTGAAAATTAACTAAAGAGTTAGCTATATTTTTAGAATGGAGTATGTTTGTTTGCTTAACTTTTCATGTGTTTTTATTATTGTTCACGGAGGGAATAGTAGTTAGCATGTCTATGATTGGAGAATGAAGTGAAATTTTTTAGGAAACGCGCGGTAACAAGGCGCGCAAAGGCCGCGTATGTGAAAAAAAAATTGCGTAGAGAACGCAATTAGAGTTTAAAAGTAGAGTTTAAAAAAAAGTGTATATGATGGGCAAACCGTGCCGCATTGGATACGTCTGCTTTATTATTATCTTTATTCTTTATTAGTTAAAAGAATTACATCATAGACATGCTAATTGTATCTGACCAGCTGGAGGGTTCTGTAATAAATTTGTATAATGTAATTGGTTTGTTGTATTAGTATAGTTTTTTTTAATATTCTTTATATTTTAATGTCGTGTATTTTCGTGTTTTTTCAGTAGGGTGATGCAATAATGAAATTAGTTTTATCGATTTTAACATTGCACTTTTCTATTTTTTTTTCTTTCGGTTTTTTTACGCGTATTAATGGCGTTCTCATTCCCGCCGGAACGTCATTGCTTAGGCGGCTTCATCTAATTAATCTCATAATAATAATAGGATACGACTTTTCACCATAATTCATAATGGCAGCTAAGGCGATCAGTTCGACCGACGTATTATGTGGCTTGGAAACCAAAAGCCTAGAAAACCTTGGTTAAATAGAGCGGGTGGGCAGGTGACATTTCCCTTCGAAAAGTCGTATTTCTACGAACACAGAGACAATTGCAAAGGTAGAACCCGGATTTGCAATATACGTATTTGTAGTTCGGCAATTAGATGAACGTTCATGTATTGTTCGGAATGATGCGTGAACGGCTAAAGGCATTTTTTTGCTTCCCTTTTTTTCTCGCTTTTTACTAACTATATTTTTTTTGTTGATCATACAAATTTCTTTTTTTATACTAAGTTTTATGTTGCACTTTACTAATTTTCATATTTTACTATTTCATAATAAATTAATTTTATATCATACGCGTAACTTCGTTACTTTTACTTTTTTATCCTAATTATCATTATTGCATTATCCGCTTCGTTCGCCATTTTAATACACTAGAATTTTGTTTTTTATATTTATATATATATCAATGTGTCGTTTTTTTTTTAAAGCCGTACGTCGCGACAGGTTTGGTTTGGTTTACGGATAAAGTTTATAGCCTTCGTTAAAAGGTAATGAGAGTATTGAGGGCAATTGTTAGTTAAGAAGTTAAATAGGTTAAGGTGCCCAATTGTTTATGTATTCTTAGATAATAGTTTTATAGGTATTGAGTATGAGAATGAGTTGAATGGGATATAAACTATTATTTTCGTCGTATGTTTTTTTTTTGTTCACTGATAATGTTACCGTAAAACAAACCAAACGAACGTTTGTTGTGTATTTTATTTATTTATTTATTTTATTTATTCATAAGCAAGCCGTAATCAATAATAATAGATATTATTTCAGGCTCTTGTCAAGCTTATTCATAGTTAATATTAAAAGCATCGTAACTTTATAATAATCATAGTAGCTGCACGAATTTCTATTCTGAAAAAAAAGAGCTGAAAAAAAGCATTCGAACGTTAAATACAATGTTCATCATCAAGTTCATCATATTAAAGTCTATTTGACCACCAGTCAAGCTCAAAATTCTTGCACAAGGTTGAAAGTTATACTCATTTAAAACCGTAAAAAATTAAATTAATAAAATAGCAATAAAAAAAATGAAAAAAAAAATAATGGTTGTACAGGCGATCAAATGGTCAGATTACATAGATACAGGATAAGGATTATGCAAGAAAATAGTTATTGAATTCAAATTCAGTAATGTCATAAAAAGCTATGTCTTTAAAAAGTTTAACTAGGGAAGCATGAAATTTTTTGCTGTCTAAGTTTCGGATATTGAGTGGAAGTTTATTCATAAGCTGAATACCTAGACCGTCGATCGTATTGAAAGAGCTGCCTAATTTATATGTACGCGCTTTAATAGGTTTGTGTCTAGTGTTGTAATTTGAGGACGAAGCCATATCAAAAAGTTTCGAATTGTTTTTGATGAAAGTTAATGTTACCAGCAGAAAAATGCATGGGACAGTTAGAATACTATATTTTTTAAATATGGGTCTGCAGGAGGCTTTACTGGGCAAGGAAAAAATTATTCGAATAGCTCTTTTCTGAAGCTTAAAAATTTTACCGCGTTAGTTTATACCGTCGGCGTTTTGTTAATTTTCGTGACGCCCTTTTATATGGACAAATTACGATTTTATTTTTATTGAAAATACTTTAATTCTGTCTCGTCAATAGTTATTGGCTCGTGTTTTTGACCGCTCAATCCAGATTAAGGGATCCGATATGGCAAAAAGAGTTAATGGAAGGAGGAAATTAATAAGGAAACAAGTAAGTACGGATTATTAGAGATAGGGCGAACTTGATGCTAAGAATCAAGAATAGGTATGGTTGTATAAACAAATATATAAATCGAAGGATCGTGTCGTAGCCTTTGCCATCTTTTTTTTAATTATTTTCATTGTTTTTAACTTCCCGTAGGGTAAGTTATAGTAATCGTCCAAAAATCGAAATCAAAAATTTTTACATTTCTCGACGTTTTGAAGGTTTCTGAACATTTTGGCATACATCAGAAAAAATGGATGTGTGTGTGTGTGTGTGTGTTTTGTATGTCCGCGTTTTTTCGTCCACGTTTTCGGGCGCACTGATCAACCGATTTGAATGGTTTAAAAAACATTCGATTTCTGTTGATAGGGAGATGTGCTGATTAGTTTTTGGCAAAGGCAGGTCCAGCCGTTACGGAGATATGGAGCAAAGAGTGCAAAAAATAGAAAGCGAGTTTTTGAGAGAACGGATCAACCGATTTGAATGGTTTAAAAAACATTCGATTCCTATTGATAGGGAGATGTGCTGATTAGTTTTTGGCAAAGGTGGGGCCAGAGGTTTCGGAGATACAGAGCTAAATGTTAAAAAAATGGCTGTTTTTGAGAGAACTAAGCGTCCGATTTAAATGATTCAAAGAACTTTCTGCTTCTTTCAACAATATAATTGATTTTGGAAAAAAAAATTTTTGTTTCTAATTTTTTTTTCAAAAAATTTTTTTTGTAATTTTGGATTAAAAATTCAAAAAATCACCCAGGCTAAGCACAGTCTAAGCGCCACTCTGGTAGAAATGTTTACGCAAGTGCGTTTAGACTGTTTATGTACTGGAGCACTTTTACAATTTTGTGAAAATTATTGAAAAATGTGAAAATGCCGCCAAGCTAAGCATAGTATAAGTGAAAATGTCGCACAGATTTATTTGCAAATGCGTTTAGACTGTGACTATGCGGGAGCACTTTTTCAATTTTGTGTAAATTTGGCAACTATTTTTTTTTGAAATTTAATTCGAAATGAAATGACGATTGTTAATGTTATGGAGATGATAAATTGATTTATTAACTTCCCGTAGGGTAAGTTATAGTAATCGTCCAAAAATCGAAATCAAAAATTTTTACATTTCTCGACGTTTTGAAGGTTTCTGAACATTTTGGCATACTTCAGAAAAAATGGATGTGTGTGTGTGTGTGTGTGTGTGTGTTTTGTATGTCCGCTTTTTTTCGTCCACGTTTTCGGGCGCACGGATCAACCGATTTGAATGGTTTAAAAAACATTCGATTCCTATTGATAGGGAGAATTAGTTTTTGGCAAAGGCAGGTCCAGCCGTTACGGAGATATGGAGCAAAAAGTGCAAATAATAGAAAGCGAGTTTTTGAGAGAACGGATCAACCGATTTGAATAGTTTGAAAAACATTCGATTCCTATTGATAGGGAGATGTGCTGATTAGTTTTGGCAAAGGTAGGCCCAGAGGTTTCGGAGATACAGAGCTAAATTTAAAAAAATGGCAGTTTTTGAGAGAACTAAGCGTCCGATTTAAATGATTCAAAGAACTTTCTGCTTGTTTCAACAAAATAATTGATTTTGGAAAAAAAAAATTTTGTTTCTAATTTTTTTTTCAAAAAATTTTTTTGTAATTTTGGATAAAAATTCAAAAAATGACCCAGGCTAAGCACAGTCTAAGCGCCACTCTGGTACAAATGTTTACCCAAGTGCGTTTAGACTGTTTATGCACTGAAGCGCTTTTCCAATTTTGTGAAAACTATTGAAAAATGTGAAAATGCCGCCGAGCTAAGCACAGTATTAGTAAAAATGTCGCACAGAATTATTTGCCAATGCGTTTAGACTGTGACTATACGGGAGCACTTTTTCAAATTTGTGTAAATTTCGGAGATCTAGTAAAAAAAACTAAAAAAAAATAACATTTGGCGGTCAACAATAATCATTAGACATTAGACATATGCATATCAAATTATCAGATATTTTATAGAGATTTTAACAATAAGTATAAGTTTTGTTAACATTCCTATGGGTTCCGTACCAGTGTTTATCCGTTAGACGACGACGCGGCGCTTACGCGCTTCGATATTCAGTCTCTATGCATTTAAAGCAGTACGATTGCTTTGAAAAAAAGTTCAGAATTTCCAAAATATTTCAAAATAAATTTTTCAACAAAAAGTAAGTTTCTGTCAAAAATTTATAGTTTCTCAAAAATCAATTTTATCAGAGTAAATTTTTTTCAAAAATGTTAATCTTTTTAAAAAAAATAATTTCTGGTACGGGAAGTTCCAGCAATTTGCCTTAAGGCACGATGCCATGCGCCCCACTATTTTATAATTAACTTCTCGTAGAGCAAGTTATAGTAATCGCAAAAAAATCGTTTTTTTTTTATATCTTTACGTTTTAAAACCTTCTGAACATTTTGGCATGCCTTAGAAAAAATTGATGTATGTGTGTGTGTATGTGCGTGTGTGTGTGTGCGTGTATGTGTGTGTGTTCGGATACAAATTTTTGTCGACGATTTCGGTTACACAGATGAAGCGATTTAACTAATTCAAAAAATATTCGATTTGTATTGATAAGAAGACGTGCTGATTAGTCTTTAGCGAAGACAGGCCTAGCCGTTCCGAAGATACGGGGCAAAAAGTGCCAAAAACGGTAACTCAGTTTTTAAGAGAACGGAGCGTCCGATTTGTATAATTCAAAAACATTTTACTTGCATTATCAAGATGAAGATTTGATCAAATTTTCATGATAATAGGTCTAGCGGTTTCGGAGATCTAGTAAAAAAAATTAAAAAAAAAATAACATTTGGCGGTCAACAATAATCATTAGACATTAGACATATGCACATCAAATTATGAGATATTTTATAGAGATTTTAACAATAAGTATACATTTTGTTAACACTCCTATGGGTTCCGTACCAATGCTTATGCGTTAGACAGCGACGCGGCGCTTACGCGCTTTGATATTTAGTCTCTATGCATTAAAGCAGTACGATTGCTTTGAAAAAAAGTTCAGAATTTCCAAAATATTTCAAAATAAATTTTTCAACAAAAAGTAAGTTTTTGTCAAAAATTCATATAGTTCCTCAAAAATCTATTTTTTTCAGAGTAAATTTTTTCAAAAATGTTAATCTTTTCAAAAAAAAAAAAAAAAATTTGGTACGGGAAGTTCCAGCAATTTGCCTTAAGGCACGATGCCATGCGCCCCACTAGTTTCTTTTTATTTTTCTATATGAATATCCCGTAGACAGCCTGGCTGCCGAGCGACGTAGCGCTAGTCGTGGTGGCCGAGGCAAGCGACAGGCCACTCGCGGTAAACGGGTTGGACTCGAGTCGCGAACGAGTACTACAAAATATCGAGAGAGCCCAGTGGGGGTTAGTAAACACAGACGTTAGTGGAGATAATTGATAAATTAGAAATCTAAATTATAAAAATAAATATAGAGTTATAAAATTAGGCATTGATTTAGAAATAAATTGCAAATACGACACGGTCCACGTTAGCAGAATAAAAGAATATTTGGTCGCGAACCAAGCCACTGAAATTTTTTTTTCTTCACTTCTATTTTCGTTTATATATATATATATATATATATATATATATATATATATATATATATATATATATATAGGTACTTATATATACATGTACATATGTAAATAATTAAATATAATTATAGTAATAGGTTTAATTTTAAGATTCCCCCCCCCCTTAGATAAGTCGTAAAATTAAGTATTAGAGTTTAAGAAGACATTATGAAGTTATATTGGGATTTTTGTTTGTGGAGAATAAGTTAGTCGACATATAGATAGTATAAATATAAGTCTGCAGGCTTATATCGGGACGCCATATCGGATTTACGCTTTTGTTTATGGTTATATATATGAGTTGAAAGCTGGGCCCAGTAGTCCACGAGCGAGGACCATTGCACCGAATCGATGAACGCGTACGGTTTCAATCGGGGAAACCGCCCTTAATCAACCCCGCAACCGTCGAATTATTATGTGAATTATGATGTATTATGTTGAAATATTTTTGGGAATGTACCTTCAGCGAAGACCGGGATGGTGACATAGGTCGCAGCACGCCATCTCCCGTCAGGGGACAATTTGGGGTACTTTTGTGCCGGGCTGAGGAACCCCAGGTGTGTCCCGCTTACATAGGTGTTAAGTGTAAGTGCCATTTGTTTTTGGGTGAGCATAGACGGTCAGTCTAGAGATATATTATTGGTATGGGGCTCTGCGGGGGGAGCAAGAAGGAAAACTAGATCCTAGCCCCCATCTGTGGTCTTGTATTAGCGGGGCAATCACACCAGTAGAGGCTGAATTACGGTAAACGTCGAGTCCGAAAAAGTAAACTAGTTATTTAAATAATTGAATTTTGTAAATTGATGTGTATTTTTGTTTCTTGTTCATTGTCATATTAATTCGTTTTTTTTCTCTCAAAGTTTTTCCGCGCGTTACGCAGTAAAAGATTGTCCATATCATCGGGCTCATGGTTTCTGGCAAACTGATAGATAATTCGGGCTACGGTTATCCCATTAATTCTAATGCTACATCCAAGAAAATAGGTGACAGCACACGCACATAGGATAAGATTGCGTTTCAAGGAAACGTGTTACGAAAAATTGTACGAAAAACGATTGTACTTCGAATATTTCTTTTTATTAAGTTTTTGTCTTTTGTACCGTTTTTCCTAACACGGTTTCTTTGAGAACAAAACAGGTTAAGATAGTTTTAAGCAAACGGACTTATTTTTGTATTGTAATTTTGTGTTACTGAAGGATTTTGTTTTTGTTTTTTTTTTGTATTAATGATGTTGATGTATTTTTATCAGACCTGTGTATATATAAGTTTATGTTTACTAGCTGCTACGTGTTTTGAGTTTGTAAACAAAGAGGGAATAGCTCACCAGGATTCTAGGAATATCTGACCGGAACCACAACGCTTAAAGGATAGCCAGCACACAACCACAACTACAATCATCGTCTAGCAGCCAAGGCTCACACTTGAGCAAAGCCAGCCAAGTTAAACTAGCCAACCCAAAGACGAGGACCAAAGGGCAAAACAGGACCCTAGGAAGAACACCGGAACAACCCGGAAAAACCAGGAGATGGCAATAATTTCAACTTTGGATTTAAGAGCCGAGGCCGGCTCTACTGTGACAAGGGAGCGTGTAACGACAATTGGTATTGTCGTCTCAAAGGGTTGCATAACCACCAGTGCATTGAGACTCCCCCACCTACGTCTACTAGGGTGCCTGCAATATAAGGTCCAGTCTGGAGTTGAAATGAGGCATTAAGTTGTATCATCCGCTGAGGAGGTCAGTGGGTCCACGCGCCAGGCGCTGGACCCGCTTTGTGTATAGTGGTGTGTGTGTTGTGCCAGGAGAGGAGAACCGTTCCAGCAAAGGTCAGATGTAATATTGTTTATAAGGCTATTCCCTCCGTCGTTATCGTTATCAGTTATCAGTTAGTATAATCTGTTATCCGCGTAGTATATTCCGATACTCCGTTATACTATGCTCAGTTAATATAGTAATTAATAATAATCACTCAGTACGTTAGAGTTTAAGTATAGAACATGGCTATGCGTGGGCACAGCCATGCCCTCAGATTTGTGATAATAATTTGTAAAAATTAAATAAGATAGAAGTACATTCTCTTTCATTCGCGTAGTTAGTTGGCTTTTCAACAGGAAATTACAGGGTGGTTATAGAAGTCGGGTTTAGGAGTTGGTGTAACCCTTTCATAATAGGTAGGCAACGCTTGATGTAATATTTGGCAGTCGTTGCAATACCCTAAGAAGGGGGGCATCAAACCTTTTAATCCGTCACAATATAATCAAAATGTTGTTCAATGCCACAAATGCTGTCGGTATGGTCATATCAGAGTACAATGTAAAAGCAAAATTAGATGTCGCAAGTGCGCTAGGGAACATAGCACGGATATATGCCTCATTGAAAAAGATTTTGAATGCGCTGTGTGTCATGAACAACATGAAGCAAATGATAAAATTTGCGAAGTATTTCAATATCATAAAAGAATTAAAGAATTAATGGCCTTTTAGAATATATCATATTCTGAGGCTAAATTTATTCTTCGCAATCAAAAATATGCAGAATCAGCTAAAATAAATCATTATAATCCGGAATTTAAAAGTTCGTTTCCTAGAGTTAATGAAACGGGTAAATTTGAAAATAATTCTGGACATAAGAATAAGTACGAATTGCTAAGCCATTTTCAAGAGCAAGAAATAAATATAGAACCAAATAGGTTAATGGCTATGAATAAACCTAGGCGAATAATTGAAAGAAGGCAAACAGTAAATATCAGATCTGGTAATAAAATGCATAATAGGAATTTAAATCTAACATTTTGAGTGAAAAATAGTAGCGAGAAATTCAGTAAAAATTCAGATTTGAAAGAATTTAAAAAAATACAAATAAGACATGAGGAACTATTGAAGAAATTGAGGAACAAATTCAAGAATAAAGAAGATGATGATATAGAGGAAAGTCCTAGTAAAAGTTAAAAATGATTTTGATTTAATTCTCAAAAAGTTAAACTTTGAAGTTTCTAAGAAAAGCATTGCTCAAAAAAATACAGTTGGAGTTGACAATAGTTCAAAAGTATAAAAAAAAATTACAAATAGTTGAATAAATTTAAAACAACAAAAAAACAAATTAATAAATCTCATAATGAATTTTTTACAATGGAATATTAGATCTTTTAATGCAAATAAAGAAAGTTTGCAAATTTTTATATATCAACATAAAATTGATATTATATTTGTCCAAAACCTGGTTTAAATGGAACAGGCAATATTTTTTAAAAAATTATAATTTAATCAGAGCCGATTATAATGATTAAAGAAAAATAAGCTACCAGATTGTAAATATCGATATCGGAGAGTAGCAATAATGGTAGATAATAAAAAAATTCATTTGATATCTATATATATTTCACCATGTACAAACATCACAGTACACCAATGGAAATATAATTTTGACAATATTCTAAGGCCATTTATAATAGCTGGAGATGTCAACGCACATCAATGCGTGGGGATGTAATTACAACGATAATTTTGGGAAGAATCTACAGGAAGCAATAGAAGAGTGCAACTTATTTATATTAAATAATGGTTCACCGACTCTGATTTTTAAAAATAGTAAAACTGTGGTAGATGTTACTTTATGTTCCGCTGAAATATTTCATCTAATGAAATGGAAGGTAGTGGAGGATAATTTAGGATCTGATCAAAATATCAAAAAATTTTGAACATAAAATCTTATCTTTGGGCAATAGTTTGGATAATGATATTTATGGAAAATTCGTAGATACTATAAACCAGACTGCGGAAAGATGTATTCCAATAAATAGGGTTTTAACAACATCTGAAGTAAGGAAACCGGTGTGGTGGGATGAAGAATGTTCTAGGCTGGTGGAAGAACGTAAAAAAGCAGAAAGGAGCTTTAGAGTTTGGGAAATTTTTGGAGTGTAACAAAATTAAAGCAAAAGTTAGAAAAGAATGAAAAAAAAGGAAAGAGAAAGTTGGGAAAAATGTGTTACAAATTTGAATCCGAATACTCCTTCTAAAGGTATTTTCAAGATGGTTAAATCGATCGACGGAAAAAAATCAGCTACTTTCCAAAAGCCAATTCGGTTTCAGAAAAGGTCTAGGAACCCAAGATAGTTTAAGTATTCGCCACGGACATATATCTCGCGTTTTCAAGAAACAATTACGTTGCTGCATTGTTTTGCGACATAAAACGTGCTTATGACAATGTAGTTCCGGGGAAAATTGGCAGAAATTTTACTACACACTGGCCTTCCAGAAAAGCTAATCAAGGGTATGATATATTCAACATTTCATAGAGAAGTAGAAATTCATGTAAATGAAAATGTCAGAATTAACAGAGTGCTTCAAACTGGTTTAGCTCAGGGGGTTATCCTTAGTCCCTTATTGTATGCCTTATATGTGAGGGACACAGAATATATTTTTGGTAGAGGGTACTCGGATTCTACAATATGCTGATGATCTCGTGATTTATATAGAAAACGATAATTTAAAAGAGGCAATTGAAATAATGTCAAGAAATATGGAATTGTTGCACATTTGGCTAAACGAAAAAGGTTTAGAATTATCAGAAGATAAAAGTTACATTAGAATTTTTACAAGACACTCCAGCAAAAAAATTTCCTGACAGCATTTCAAGTCCATATTATAACATTAAAATTCAGAATAATAATAAATTTTTAGGAATATACTTCGATCAAAAAATGTCTTTTAGATTTCACATAAATTACATCAAGAAAAGAATTGAAAAAAAGTTTAATTTAATAAGACTAATAAATAGTACTTGGTGGGGTTCTCATCCTGTCACATCTCTAAATTTATATAAAACTTTAATTAGGTCTATTTTAGAATATGGCAGTATTATTTTTGGGCACAACAATATAGTAACTGAGTTGGAAAAAATTCAAAATAAATGTTTAAGATTGTGTTCAGGGATGATGAGATCGACGCCACTAATGTATTGTTATTAGAGAATGGAGAAATGTCTATAAAAATTAGATATCAATGGTTGAGCGACAAGTATATATTAAAAAAAATACAACTTAATTCATCGGAAATTTTTAATAGAATAAGTGAGTTAAGTGATATATGTGATTATAATAATTATTGGTATAATAAAGAAATCCCTATCATCATACATAGTTTTAGAGAAGTAAGTAAATATAAAGACAGTATTACCACATTCGACATTCACCCTTATTACAATAAAATATATTTTGATAGTTATAAGTTTGATAATATCATAAATTTAGATATATTTAAATATATTAAGAATAAATCAAATATTGAATTTATATTTACCGATGGATCTAAGGATGATGACAATGTAGGTTTTGTCATATATGAGGAAAATGAGGAAACACATAAATGTTATAAATTACCAGGTTTTGTATCTATCTATACAGCGGAATTATTAGCCATTAAGGAAGCTATAAGAGTGGCGAAACAACAGAACTACAACAAAACCATAATAATCTCGTATATTTTAAACGTGTTGTCTAAAATTAATGAAGTATTTGGCAAATTTGTTCAAAATTCAATAATTTATAACATTGTCTAATAGTGTAAGGTCCTAGATCATTGCAGTATGCTTTAAATTTGTAATTTATATTTATATTTATATTTGCGGATACAGGAATAGATTTAATAATTACAGAAAATAAATTATCTTAATTGAATTAATTATAGTAAAATACAACTATTAAACAACATTAAGCCTAACATTAGTAATATCTAATACAATAACTTGAAGAAAAAAAAGTAATAAAATTCAAATAGTATAATTGTTGTAGATCTTAAGAGTCTTCTTATGGTAAAAAAAATCCTTTAAATATCCGTTATGCAATTTTATTTGAGTCACATATCTGGAAAATAAAAATTAACAGCAGTATCAAAAAAGAATATATAATATGAAAATAATTGTAATGATAAAATACTTAAAGTAGGAAAATGTTAAAATAATTTAGAATAAAAATTAGAAAAATTATTAAAAAGGGAAAAAATTGTAACTGTTGGAAAAAAAATTATCAATTATTATCAGTAGGCATTTCATTATCAAACTAACGTTTGATATCGAAATTGGCAAACTCAGAAGTATCGTAGAAACTTTGAGCTTTTAAAAGTTTAACAATAGTATTATGAAATTGACGATCATTCAGTTTCCTAATATGTAGTGGGAGTAGATAAAATAGCTGTACTCCTCTTCCGTCTATGGTATTAAAAGATGTTTCCAGTTTAAAAGTTGGTCCTTTTATAGTCAAATTTCTTGTTTTATAATAGGAATTTAACATGAAGGATAGGTTGAAGCGTTCAGGATTATTCTTTATGAATGACAACGTAATTAGCAAAAATATACAGGGAACAGTGAGAATGTTAAATTGTCGGAAAAGATTCCTACATGAGGACAAGGAACTGAGGGAAAAAATTATTCTTAATGCTCTTTTCTGTATTTTGAATATATCCTTTGAGGATGATGAGAATCCCCAGAATTATATTCCATAAGCGAGATGCAAATAGAAATTAGAATAATAAATTGAAAGAAGGCAATTTAAACTAACTTTTGATTTAAGAATTCTCAACATGAAACAGGTTTTAGTTAACTTAGGTAGAAGTATGGAATGAATATGATTGTCCCAGTTTAAGTTTTTGTGTAATAATTTTGTGAAATTGTGAGACTGGGGAAAAATTCAAATTGAATGCTATTGATTAAGTTAAAGAATTGATCACATGACTTATTCTATTTACTGTTCGAAAAAACATAATTTGTGTTTTGTCATTATTGAGCAAAAGATTATTAGAATTGAACCAATTCGAAATTGACTTCATAATTAGATTTAATTTATTATTTACTTCTTCTAAAGAATTGCTTTATATAATCACACTAGTGTCGTCGGCAAAAAGAATAAATTTACAGAGATCTGTACATTTTGGCAGATCGTTTATGTAGATGAGAAATAATAATGGTCCGAGAATTGAGCCCTGAGGGACACCGAGCTTAATATTTTGTTTGTCTGAGATAATTACTGAACCACGATCTTTAAGATAAACAGATCGAGTCCTATTTGATAAGTAAGATGAATATAATTCAAGAGCTATACCACGTACACCGTATTTATCGAGCTTGTTTAAAAGAATTTTATGAGAGATACAATCAAAAGCTTTGGACAAGTCACAGAAAACTGCAACGCAGTAACTACCATCTTTGAAAGAGTGAATAATGTCATGGACTAATGTGTAAATTGAGTGAGAGGTAGAGTGATTTCGACGAAAACCAAATTGATTTTTAACTTCCCGTAGGGTAAGTTATAGTAATCGTCCAAAAATCGAAATCAAAAATTTTTACATTTCTCGACGTTTTGAAGGTTTCTGAACATTTTGGCATACTTCAGAAAAAATGGATGTGTTGTGTGTGTGTGTGTGTGTGTTTTGTATGTCCGCTTTTTTTCGTCCACGTTTTCGGGCGCACGGATCAACCGATTTGAATGGTTTAAAAAACATTCGATTCCTATTGATAGGGAGATGTGCTGATTAGTTTTTGGCAAAGGCAGGTCCAGCCGTTACGGAGATATGGAGCAAAGAGTGCAAATAATAGAAAGCGAGTTTTTGAGATAACGGATCAACCGATTTGAATGGTTTGAAAAACATTCGATTCCTATTTATAGGGAGATGTGCTGATTAGTTTTTGGCAAAGGTTAGACCCAGAGGTTTCGGAGATACAGAGCTAAATTTAAAAAAAAATGCCAGTTTTTGAGAGAACTAAGCGTCCGATTTAAATGATTCAAAGAACTTTCTGCTTGTTTCAACAAAATAATTGATTTTGGAAAAAAAATTTTTTGTTTCTAATTTTTTTTTCAAAAATTTTTTTTTGTAATTTTGGACTAAAAATTCAAAAAATCACCAGGCTAAGCACAGTCTAAGCGCCACTCTGGTACAAATGTTTACGCAAGTGCGTTTAGACTGTTTATGTACTGGAGCACTTTTCCAATTTGTGAAAATTATTGAAAATGTGAAAATGCCGCCAAGCTAAGCACAGTATAAGTGAAAATGTCGCACAGAATTATTTGCAAATGCGTTTAGACTGTGACTATGTTGGAGCACTTTTTCAATTTTGTGTAAATTTCGGAGATCTAGTAAAAAAAACTAAAAAAAAATAACATTTGGCGGTCAACAATAATCATTAGACATTAGACATATGCATATCAAATTATCAGATATTTTATTGAGATTTTAACAATAAGTATAAGTTTTGTTTACATTCCTATGGGTTCCGTACCATTGTTTTTCCGTTAGACAGCGACGCGGCGCTTACGCGCTTTATATTTTGTCTCTATGCAGTTAAAGCAGTACGATTGCTTTGAAAAAAAGTTCAGATCTTCCGAAATATTTCAAAATAAATTTTTCAACAAAAAGTAAGTTTCTGTCAAAAATTTATAGTTTCTCAAAAATCAATTTTATCAAAGTAAATTTTTTTCAAAAATGTTAATCTTTTTAAAAAAATAATTTCTGGTACGGGAAGTTCCAGCAATTTGCCTTAAGGCACGATGCCATGCGCCCCACTAGTTAAATAATATATTATTAACTGTTAGAAAGTTGTTTAGTCGACTATATAACATTTTTTCAAAAATTTTGTCAAAAGTGTTTAATAGAGAAATTGGCCTGTAATTATTGATAATGTCAGTGGGCCCTTCTTTATGAAGTAGCCTAATTTTCAATGTTTTAAATGATTCGGATAAACACCGATACTAATTGCGTTGTTTAAGCAAGCAAGGAGATCATCAATGAATAGTGGATAGAATTGTTTTAAAGTATCAGACGAAATTTCATCAGGACCAGATGAGTATGAACTTTTATGAAAAAGCAGATGAATTAGCCAAAGATGCTGCTCCCAATGGAATTCAACAAAGTGTTAAATGAGGATATAGTTATTAACATGAAGAACAGAGCAGTCGATAAATGGCGAAAGGATTGGCAACTATCATCAATGTTCAAAGGAAAATACTATAAAGAGATTAACGATTTCATTAGAAAAGAACCGTGATATTATAAATTCAAGAATGAAAATAGAGATTTTATAACAACAATGAATCGATTAAGATGTAACCATGGATGTTTTCCAGAACACTTATTTAAAATAAAGATGAGAGACACAACACTATGTGAATGTGGAAATGATGTGGGGACCTTGGAGCATATAATCTTAGAATGTTCTAGATTTCAAAAAATAGAAGTCAGTTATTAAATCATTTATATAGAGAAAAAAATTTAGTTAAACCTTTTAATTTATTTAATTTAGTTTCAAATGTTGAATATTATAGAATTATATACAATTTTTTAGTTCTATGTAAAATTAGAATTTAAAACTTTTTTAGCTATAAGTAATATTAGAATTTAAAACTTTGTAAAAACTGTTAATGGCTAGTTTGTAGAAAAGGAGGCCAAATAAAAAAAAAAACGTAAACCATGACATAAGGGAAAGAAAAATGTGAGAAAGAAACATCAATCCTGAATCGTGTCATTAACAATGGAGTTATTAAGAAACAGAGAGACTTTTGACAAATATAACGGGCGCATATACGCGGGCCCAGATTAGCCAACACAGGACTCCCGCAAGGATCAGGAATAAGCCCCATAGTTTTCAACCTATATACATATGACCTAAAGGAAGTGGTAAAAGAACCCGTGTGTGCACTGCGATAACAGATAAGGATTAGGAGAGCAATCAAATTTAAGAGCCAGATATTAAACATATGTAGAAAATGTGAGAAGGGTATAAATATATTGAAGACAATTTGCAATATGAAATGGGGAGCACATCCGGCAATTTGTCTAAACATATATAGAGCATTGATAAGGTGTCATCTAGATACCATCAGCTTTATGAGTAAAAATCTCACCAAACGAGATATAGATAAATTGAACAAAATTCAATACTCAGCAATACGAATTTCATTAGGTGCGCTGAAATCCTCTCCAAGAAATACAGCAGAGTCCGGAGAATTACCTCAAGAATCAAGATGGCAAATAATATCAAAAAGATATTTAACATCGAAGGTAAGGCAGAAACGACGAAATAGTGATACAAACATTGAATAATCTAAAAGAATTATGTGAGGGAAATACATATTGGAGCAGAAAAGAAAATCCGATCTTAGTCAGTAGCTACCTATGAATAAATAAATATAAACAGTTAATAGCGCAAGATCTAGACTGAAATTCCGCTATCCTTTGGTGGGCAAACCAAAATAACATAATATTAGATAAAATTACTGACAATCCTTTGATACAAAGAGACGAAATGAAGTTTATATTCAAACAAGATTAACTCCATTAACTATCCCCAGTATACAATTTTATATTGCGGTTAGGTTGCGGTTATATGAAAATGTTACCTAGTTATGTAACGACAACCTCACCTTTTTTAAAAAAATAGGGAACTGGCAAGCTCTCCTCTAGCGGATTTTAAGTGAATGGCGGATGATCATCACATGACTCATTTGTGAGTTTCAATTTCTCTAGCAAATTTTTGTTTTGGTCTGACACGTGCATTTTTAGGTTAGTAGAAATTTGTCGTAGTATCTTGCATTTGCTCTTCATAGATCTTCTATTTATTACAATAACAGAGGTAAGAATAATGAATTTCAAAATTTTAATTTTGTTTTCAATTATTAATATGTATTATATTTACAGTCAGGATGAATATAATTTTAAGAACTGGCTTCGAACCTGTGAAAACAAATATCACACCTTCGGTGCCAATACGCTTCAAAAAGCAAAAAAACTTGTAGCCGCGGACCATGTGAAAAAAGTTGAAGAGAAGCGAGGTGTAGAAAATGTAATTACATGTTACGTTATACCTCAAATGTTAGTCTCGACACCGTCGCCGTATAAAGTGAAATTGCAGGAAAAAGGATATAAATAAATTAGAAAAATATAAAATGGATTTAGCAAATTATTTATTTATCTCTTGTAGCTCGATGAAAATCGTACTGTAGTTGACGCTTTCTCAACATGCTGTACTCAACTTGGAAAGCAATGCAGGCACATATGTGCACTTATTGTATTTTTAAATACAACACTACAAAAACTAGTTTCGCACAAGGTTGGGGCCAGCCATCCGTTGGTACACTGGCTAAACAAAAGTACTCCGAGGGAAAATTAGTGAAGAATATTTTTCCACCGCGAGTATCTTTGCCTACACGCTGTGTTGGGAAATTTGTGACAGATCCTGATCAATTGCCTAACTGCCCTTATAGAAAGTACTTGTGTAGAGGAGCTGCGAATTCAAAGATGAGTATAATCGGCTCCTTCATGAAAAAAAAGAAAACTGATGTCTGTGCAGATATTCTAGTTGATCTTCTTATTTTCATGGAAGAGCAAGATTTGTTTCCTTTGGGTTTGGATAAAATTTTGAACTGTAGCCATAAGAAATTTTATGATATGCATATTGTTTTGTCAGCTAAACAAATATTAGATCTTTCTGTTAGCACTTTGTCGCAGAATGAATCTCGTATTTGGCATGATGTCAGGACTTGCAGAATTTCTGCAAGTCAAAAGGCTCATGCTATTAAAATACGAAAAACTAGGAGCATTGGGACCCTAATTAATGCTTTTTTAAAACTATTATCTATGAAACAAATTTTAAAGCAAAAAGTTGATATGAGGATTTTCATAATTTTTTGAATGGAAACGCGATTCAATACTGATCCATCAACTATTAGAGCAAAAGCTACTATTGGAGACCTAGCCGAAGTAAGTTTGCAATATTTCTTCAATAGGGCCCTAACTATAGCACAAAGTACTGTTGGTCAAGGCACTCAGACAGAGGGACCTCTGCCTGTAGAGGCCTCGACGGAAAGATTGTCACGGATAGAAAGTAAGTGATTTATAGTTGTTGTATCTTAATTATTATTTATTCATATCTATTTATTCACTACGTGAATGAAAGTCATATATTTAATTATGCCTTGATAGGTGCTATCAAAGCAATATCCCAAAATAGTGTCTAGCGGGAGGAACATGAAAATGTTTAGGTAGGCAGATTCTAGTAAAAATTTTGTATAAAAACTTGTTTACAAAGAAGTTGGCTGCATAATGCACATGGTGTGACCAAAGGGATAACTTTCCTTTTTACTTTTAATTAAAATTATAAAAGGTATTCTTGCAGTAAATTAAAATGTATGTATTAACTGTGACTCATAACTTCTTTCTTTTAGTTGCAGCCCGAACGGCATATGCTGAAATAAATAATGAAGTTTTGGAAGCGTCTTTGCTAGATTTTTTAAGATTTGCGAAGCAGCTATATAGGAACAATATTACTATTGCGGACAATGTAGAAATATAATTCAATTTGACTCTGTTTATCAGTTCACTAATTTTAATTTAGTATGCATATGTTTATGTTTGCCATGCTATATAGCAATAAAAAACATAACAGCATAAAGATGAGTTTTGATCTTACTTTCAGGTGTAGATATATATGGTGGTTTACAGCAAGTTAAAGACCCTAAATTAAAATCACATACTAAAACTCTTTTTTGTAACAAAAATATTTCGTATATAAATTCTTCCGAATTAGAACAATATTCTTAGAGATCTCAAAAGTTGTAAATTAGTTTTAAAAAATCACCGCGACATTATTGTGACCAGAGCAGACAAAGGAAACGTCAAAGTCCTAACAACAATCACAAAACAGACCTCATATTATATAAAAAATTCGTTCGAGCTTGTCAAACATCTCAATAACATTTCCATACCTTATAATTATAAACTAATTAGCCTAAATGTTAGATCCTTATTTACAAAGGTTCCACTACACTTAGTACTAGATGCCATTATCAGATCGAGTGAAATCAGTCTTCACACCACATTATCCCAACATTGGTTTAGAGAAGTCATCAAATTCATTGTCCCTAACACCGGTTTTGAATTTAACGGATCCTTTTGTTACCAAATTTTTGGCACCTCAATGGGATCGCCCGTTTAGATTTTAGTTCGCAATATTTTGTATGTATGTTTTTTATATATGTAATTCTAAACTTCAAATTGTTACATCAATTAGATTACAAGATTAGATTATTATGTTTGATAACTTATAGTTATGTGCTCTTCTTTTAAATTTCAAGAATTTATATTATTTATGTACCTATAGTAGGTATCTAAAATGTTCCAATCTTTAGAAATTTTAGTTATTAAGTTTTTACTAAATATATTTTTGCAAATGCTATCAATCAGTTTTGAGATTATTTTGAAAAATTTCAATTTTCCATTGATATGCTGCAAATATTCATTAATTATTGCATTGAAAAGTTAAAAAAAGTGTTTAGAATTGCTCTAAAAAATATCCATGCGATGAACACAGTGAAAGTTATGTTTTGTTAATACGGTCCACAGTGTACTAGAGTCTAGTAGCTAGGCAGTCCTATTAGTAAGCATATGGCATAGGCACATCTACAGTTTTGCTCTATGATTGAGTTGGCAACACTGTCAGAAGGTGGCACAAACAAAATAAAAATCAAAATGACGCGCGAATAGAAGAAGCAAAGCTTTATTTTGTTTTTGAGAGTTCACGCGAATCTGCGAGTTTCCGTAACCTACTATAATAATTTAGAATTTTGTGCAGACATCCCGTTGTTTCTGTAAGTAACTATAATAATTTAGATATTTGGGCTTGTTTGTATCAGATTTCAAATAAAGATATTTTTCCACAAAAGATTGAATTATCAGAATTTACGAGTTTGTTTGTATCACAAAAATTGTTAATTTATTATTACAGTTATTCACTATGTCTGGAAAGTTTGAAAATATCAATAAATGCGTCATCCCTACTGCTAGAACAAATGAAGCGTGGCGTCAAAAACATTTAAGTAATTTAAAATTGGCGAAAATTGACCACAATGTTATTCTCACTGGATCCTCCCTTATTGCAGGAAGGTCAGGCATTAAATTCGGACCAAGTTTCAACCATTTCATGCTGAAAATTTCGGCACTGGAGGCGATAAAGTAGAAAATGTTTTATATCGTATAAAAATGGCGAATTTTCGAATCAGAAAACTAAAATAGTGGTTATATTGATAGGAACCAACAACACAGAACACAGAAAAACCCTATGATATTTATGAAGGAATTATTGATTGTGTATGCCTCATTGGAAAATTACTTCCGAGAGCCCACATAATTGTACCGAACATGCTCCCAAACTGAATTAAATTCAACAAATTAAATTTCAATAGAAAAAATATTCATGTAGTGCAGATACATAAAATATTGTGAATGAAGAAGGTGTCATAGCAAGAGAAATGATATATGATTATTTGCATCTGACAGCCGAAGGCTATAATCAATATTTTCAACCAGTACTTGATTTAATCACAAAGATATTGACTGACAAATGATAGGAAACACTTATATTTTGCAAAGTTTATTTCCTTTATACCTCGCTTGAATACTCAGTCATTATTATTGTGATTGAATCAAGCTCTGCCCCAAAATGTTACTCATAGCCTTTGGATGTTAGATGTAAATAGTTATACTTATTTTAAATTATATTTTATATGTTGTATTACTTTATATTCAAGTTCAGAAGCCTTATCGTGGTTGTTGCTGTTACAGATGTTAGAATAATATATGACTTTGTTGTATGATTTACATTTGTTGTATTTTATTATCATTCAACGAATTAAACCAATATCTGAACATGTAATTAGAAGAAAATAGAGAATTTTTTTAGTTTGCACATTTTTATGCTTGTAACTAATTCATGTGTTATAATTAAGTGTTGATTGATTGGTGTGGAGAATACGTGCAACAACCGACTTTGTACTGCCGCAGGAACGTGTTATTGGCAGATCAACAGAGTCCATATTTGAGAACCGCGTTTCATTTAATTCAGGTGACAGTAATAATTTAGATTTGGTTAGCGCAGTTTTTAAAAGTGAAGCAGACGTCACTCCCCAATCCCGTACAAATCCTAAGTTTTCATCTTTAGCTTTATTAACTTCCCGAAGGAGAAGTTTATGTTTTCATCAAAAAATCCGATTCGCTAATTTTATGTTTTCTCGACGTTTCAAGCCATTCTGAATCGAATGAGATCAAATTTGGAAAAAGTATGTGTGTGTGTGTGTGTGTGTGTGTGTGTGTGTGTGTGTATGTGAACAGATTTTTTGCCGTAAATCGACGTTTTCTCGAAAACGGCTGGGTCGATTTCAAAAATTTAAAAGCCATTCGATGTATCTCGACGAGAACTATTGTTTGTCAGTTTTGTGCGACGATCGGCCAAGCCGTTTCTTTATAAATGGCAGAAAAGTGAAAAAATTTTCGTCTACGTTTTAGCCCGCAATTCTGAATCAATTTTGAAAATTCAAAAACCGTTCGAAAGATATTGGTTGGGAATCGTGCTGATTAGTTTTTGGTAGAGATCGGCCGGGCCGTTTTCTTGTAATAAAGTTTAAAAAAAAAAAAATTCGACGATTTTTATGATTATTTTTTTGACGATAGATACCATAGTCTTCTAGATCATACTAAAATATTACGGCCCTACGATGACTGGTTCAGCTTTAAAAATTCGTCAAAGTTTGCAAAAAGCAGTATGGTCTTTTTGGCATTTGTCAAAATAAGACTTTTGATCGACGTTTTCTCAAAAACGCCTGAACCGATTTTAGAAATTTAAAAGCCATTTGATGTATTTCGATGAGGACTATCGTTTGTCAGTTTTGTGCAACGATCTGCCAAGCCGTTTCTTTGTAATTTGAAAAAAACTTTTCGTCGACATTTAAGCTCATCCTACCGAACGATTTTAAAAAATCAAAAACTGTTCGAAAGATATTAGTTGGGAATGATACTGATTAATTTTAGGTGAAAATCTACCGAGCCGTTTTCTTGTAATTAACTGTTGAAAAAAAGTGTTAAATTTTCGTCGACATTTAAGCTCATCCTACCGAACCGATTTTAAACAATCAAAAACTGTTCGAAAGATATCATTTGGGAATGATGCTGATAAATTTTAGGTGAAAATCTACCGAGCCGTTTTCTTGCAATTAACTGTTAAAAAAAAGTGTTAAATTTTCGTCGACATTTAAGCTCATCCTACCGAACCGATTTTAAACAATCAAAAACTGTTCGAAAGATATCATTTGGGAATGATGCTGATAAATTTTAGGTGAAAATCTACCGAGCCGTTTTCTTGTAATTAACTGTTGAAAAAAAGTGTTAAATTTTCGTCGACATTTAAGCTCATCCTACCGAACCGATTTTAAAAAATCAAAAACTGTTCGAAAGATATCATTTGGGAATGATGCTGATTAATTTTAGGTGAAAATCTACCGAGCCGTTTTCTTGTAATTTATTGTTGAAAAAAATTTAAGCCGATTTTCATGGCACTTTTTTTGGCGATATACATCATGGTCTTATAGAACTTACCGTAATATTATGGCCTTACGACAAGTAGTTTAATTTTACAAATTCGTCAAAGTTTGCTAAAATTATTATCGTTTTTTTCAAAGCAGGATTGATAAAGAATATTATTTACACTTTTTTTTATTAAGTCGATTATTTACACATATCGGGAAGTTCATGTAACTTGCCTCAAGGCTAAATACCAAACCAACTAGTTACATTTTGATTTAAACAATCAAAACATGTGGGACATGGCTCCCACAACAATTTTATCCTTACAAAGAGTCATGGATATTATTAAAACTTTTGATGAGCCGAATCAGAACAAATTGAACGAATTTCTGCATACTTGTACTTATGATTTTGAAAGTATAGATCCAACTAAGCATAAAGCCCTATTAAAATTTATTTTACACGTTAAACTAGAAGGTAGGGCTATGCAAATCACACAATACAAAACATTCATTTGTAGTCTAAAAGCAAAGTTTTTTTACAGTCTCGTTTTGTCCCTGTTTGCATTTGTTAAACTCTATTTGAAGATTTAAAAACCTGATTAGAGGAAACTTACATTGAATTGGTACACTCTCTTCAAATAGAGTTTAACATAAATATAACTAGCTGTGAATTTAAAATCTATACCGATCAGCAGTTTCGTGAAAAAGTTCTTTTTATTGAAACCCTAATATTTTTCTGATCGATAAACATAACTTGATATATGTAACTTAAAAAATTTATGAAATTATAGCATGTGAAACATGAAACTGCAATAAAAGTAGTGCACTTGCTGGTAAAGTGGTATTTATAAATCGTTCAGATATTAAAAATAAAATATTCCACTAGAGTTTGCATGGCACAAACAACAACATAAAAGGAAAATAAATCTAATATTAAAAATGGAATGTATTAAGAACCAGAAAATATCTATAAAGCATTTTTGTTTATAATACATATTATAATATAAAAATAGGAATTTCATCTACTACAAAATATACAGCATCTTGTATGCTCAAAAATAAATCTTATGCCGCGCAAAATATGTGTATATGAAAAATATGGTGGTAAGTAGAAACATGTGAATGTAAAATTTTAAGACAAAATACTTTGTTTTACCTATATATATACCAAAGATATAATATGTGCTCTTATATTATTATATATAATGATTGTAATTATATTATTAAATTGATTTATATAATTTTACATTCAAATTACCACATCGATATATTAATTTGTATGTATTGTTGATATGATTTTGAGTGTCTGTTGTTTTCCAATTAGAAATATTGGTCAAAAACAAGGACAATACTATTACATTTTACGCATTTCATGATGTGTTGCCTGTTGAATATTAAAAATTAGTTAAATGTATTTTATTGCTTGGGTAAATAGTAATTAACTATTCTCCAAAATTTTCTCAACATTTGCAATTGTGAATACAAATTGTTAATATCGGTTTTAAATATCGTGAAATGAGTACGAGATCGATTTTATTCAGTTTCACTTTTTATTTTTATAATATCCATGCTGCATCTCATGTCTCCATTTCCATTATATGATTTCACAAATTTAGTGATATATGTTAAACCAATAAATAATTTGTCGAAGATCGGAAATAACTTGTCCCAGAAATCAGGTAAGTCAGATGAAGGTTCTAAGATTTTGGAAACTTCAAATCAATATTCACGACTGAGTTATTTCTGCAAGTATTAAAATATCTTCGTTTGTCTTTGATTGTGATTGTCACCGATTTAAAAGTCTTTGACTAAACTAAGACTACTATTTTATTGTTGTGTAATTATATGAAAATCGATAATCTCTAATGCCCGTGCTCTTTCTATTTGGTCAAAAACTATTTTCACAATCAGTAAGATAACTTTGAAGGTCTTTGACTAGACTGTAAGCTTCGCAAAATTTCCAACAAAACAGACGTTTCAAGACAGTCGTCAGTCTGGCGTATCAATCCAATTATTAGTATTGACAATGGTCATTAAAAATCCATTTTCTCTGGGCATTATCGCATCTGAATCTGGGTATTCTAAAAGAAAAGTCCAAAATTTTACAAAATTCCAAGAATAGTGTACTGATCCCATCTCATTTGATATTTGAAAAATAATTATTATATACATATATTGTAAAAATTGTACATAAATTTCGTATATTATCACGAACTTCTCATATTATGTACGGCCAAGTTTGACTTTTTTCATGACATGTTTTAGACTCAAGTTATTTCATGGAGAAGAAAAACTATGCATCATTTGCTTTATATCACATTAAGACTTTGTTTCGCATTGAAACAATATGACTAAACATTTAAATTGTTTCACTTCCAATAATACTTATTTCTTCTTCATGTGGAGGCTATAAAATAGCAATTTGATATCATGATATTATCAGTAGTTATTAGTATTAACCCACTTTCACGATATATTGTTGATAAATTAAGATAATTATATCTGTAAATTATTTTCTTAACTGCTTTAATATAATTAATAACCCTTTTTTTACTTTAATTCAATAGTCCATTATATTTTGTTTCATCAACGTAATTTTTCATTATTATCATATTATTTCATTTATAACACTACTATCACCATAATCTTATTTCTCTCCTGTTATTTAATATTTCCCCATTAGCTTTGTTAGCATTCAGCAATTAAAATTTCTATCCAAACCCTATACATTTGAACAAATTTTATATATTCAAATACGACACATATTTAATATAAAAAATACGTAATTTAAAAAAAAAAACTACCGACACTTTACATCAACAATACAATACTTAATTTGTATAGTTTTTTGTACTTGAAATGATACGCAGATCTTTAAGATTAATTTTTGTTCAACAAGAAACTCAAATAAATTTATGTATGTTCAAATAGTAGCACATACAACTAAAATATTTAATATCCGAGAATATCCGTAAGTGAAAGCATTTAATTACAAGAAAACGGCTCGGTAGATTTTCACCTAAAATTAATCAGCATCATTCCCAAATGATATCTTTCGAACAGTTTTTGATTTTTCAAATTTGTATAGTTTTTTGTACTTGAAATGATACGCAGATCTTTAAGATTAATTTTTGTTCAACAAGAAACTCAAATAAATTTATGTATGTTCAAATAGTAGCACATACAACTAAAATATTTAATATCCGAGAATATCCGTAAGTGAAAGCATTTAATTACAAGAAAACGGCTCGGTAGATTTTCACCTAAAATTAATCAGCATCATTCCCAAATGATATCTTTCGAACAGTTTTTGATTTTTCAAAATCGGTTCGGTAGGATGAGCTTAAATGTGGACGAAAATTTAACACTTTTTTTCAACATTTAATTACAAGAAAAACGGCTCGGTAGATTTTCACCTAAAATTAATCAGCATCATTCCCAAATGATATCTTTGGAACAGTTTTTGATTTTTCAAAATCGGTTCGGTAGGATGAGCTTAAAATGTGGACGAAAATTTAACACTTTTTTCAACAGTTAATTATAAGAAAACGGCTCGGTAGATTTTCACCTGAAATTAATCAGCATCATTCCCAAATGATATCTTTCGAACAGTTTTTGATTTTTTAAAATCGGTTCGGTAGGATGAGCTTGAATGTGGACGAAAATTTAACACTTTTTTTCAACATTTAATTACAAGAAAACGGCTCGGTAGATTTTCACCTAAAATTAATCAGCATCATTCCCAAATGATATCTTTGGAACAGTTTTTGATTTTTCAAAATCGGTTCGGTAGGATGAGCTTAAATGTGGACGAAAATTTAACACTTTTTTTCAACAGTTAATTACAAGAAAACGGCTCGGTAGATTTTCACCTAAAATTAATCAGCATCATTCCCAAATGATATCTTTCGAACAGTTTTTGATTTTTTAAAATCGGTTCGGTAGGATGAGCTTGAATGTGGACGAAAATTTAACACTTTTTTTCAACAGTTAATTACAAGAAAACGGCTCGGTAGATTTTCACCTAAAATTAATCAGCATCATTCCCAACTAATATCTTTCGAACAGTTTTTGATTTTTTAAAATCGGTTCGGTAGGATGAGCTTAAATGTGGACGAAAAGTTTAACACTTTTTTTCAAATTACAAAGAATCGGCTTGGCAGATCGTTGCACAAAACTGACAAACGATAGTCCTCACCGAAATACATCAAATAGCTTTTAAATTTCTAAAATCGGTTCAGGCGTTTTTGAGAAAACGTCGACCAAAGTCTAATTTTGACAAATGCCAAAAAGACCATACTGATTTTTGCAAACTTTGACGAATTTTTAAAGCTAAACCAGTTGTCGTAGGGCCGTAATATTTTAGTATGACCTAGAAAACTATGGTATCTATCGTCAAAAAAATAATCATAAAAATCGTCGAAATTTTATTTAAAAAACTTTATTACAAGAAAACGGCCCGGCCGATCTTTACCAAAAACTAATCAGCACGATTCCCAACCAATATCTATCGAACGGTTTTTTGAATTTTCAGAATCGATTCAGAATTGCGGGCTAAAACGTGGACGAAAAATTTTTCACTTTTCTGCAATTTACAAAGAAACGGCCCGGCCGATCGCCGCACAAAACTCAGAGACGATAGTCCTCATCGAGATACATCAAATGGCTTTTAAATTTTTGAAATCGGTCCAGCCGTTTTGGAGAAAACGTCGATTTACGGCAAAAAATCTGTTCACACACACACACACACACATACACACACACACACACACACACCACACACATACTTTTTCCAAATTTGGTCTCATTCGATTCAGAATGGCTTGAAACGTCCAGAAAACATAAAATTAGCGATTCGGATTTTTTGATGAAAACATAACTTCTCCTTCGGGAAGTCTTTGCCAGATCCGAATCAACGTAGCCCAATATAATTTAGTTTTGTCATCAATTGACGTTATTCAACTGACATCTGTCATATGGTGTTTATTCCGCCATTGTCATCAATTGACGTCCTTCAACTTCATATGGTGTTCATTCCGCCATATAACTCCCCTTCAAAAGAAAAAGAGGTATCCGGTAGAAATAAATGAATTTGATTATTAAATTTTGAAGGAGACTTTTTTAGGCTTCATCTTTTTTGGAGGGTCAATCGATAACTCCAAGTTATGTGATTTAAATTCTTGAGATGAGCTTGGTTGACTGTTATCTATTTTAACTGTGTATGCTGGTTTTAGTCTGTCAACCGATATGTTCTTATCAGTACCATCCATAGAAATTTTGAACACTTTGTCTGAAATTCTTTCTATAATTTCATATGGTGACCCCGAGAGTGAACAAGTAACACACATAAAAGAAGGTAAGAAGATCAAGACATATTTTGAAGTTAAAAAAAATAAATTGAAGTCTCAAGAATTATTAAGAAAAGAATTTTTAAAAATATAAATATTATTATAAATGACTCACAACTACCGTAATTCGAAGAGCACTCTAAGCATACAACTGAGACTTCGACCACGCACTTCAAGATCAACAACAACACGTGCTCAATAAATCACTTATTATCCTGGTAAATAAGTCGATTATAAGCACCATGGCAACAGACAGGGAGCATCAGCAAACAATTTGGCAACCGCCATATACACTCAACCGCTAACTCACCAGCGAAGGGCCACATACAATCAACCGCTAACTCACCAGCGAAGGGCCACATACAATCACCGCTAACCCTCACCAGCGAAGTGTCAAATATACTCAGCCGCTAACTAACCAGCGAAGGGCCACATCTTCTCAACCGCTAACTCACCAGCGAAGGGCCACGTAAGCAATCAACAAACTCAACAAGCCAACACGGCATTCAAAACGGCCACGGCCACAAACAAATAAAATTTATCACACAATCTCAACCAAAAGAAATTTACAAGGAAGTTCAAGAATGGCAGTCAGAGATGCGAAACAATCTTTTTCATTAGGGCGGAGTGATGTAGCGGGTTGCCAACACGCATCGCGGCTTGTCAACACGCATCACATGTTACTGGACAGATTGGCCCATATATTGACAGCACAGAAAAAAACAAAAATAAATTCAAGTGTCAGATCGGACACGGCTTTTGTTTCTCCCTAGTCGAATTTTCCAAAAATGTATAATTCTTGAAACCTTTCTTTTCGATTATAAATAAGAAAATACCAATCACATTTTATTAACGATAATATGACAACACATAGTGTCGTGGATATTAATCATACATAAAATAAACCAAATATAAATAATATTTTATGGAATTTATTATTACTACAATTTGGATAAATAATATTGGTATTAATATGGAGGACTACCACACAAATATGGAGGTGTGGTCCCATATTAAATATCACAAATGATAGACAATGATAAATTTCATAAAATATTATTTATATTTCGTTTATTTTATATATGATTAATATCCACGACACTATGTGTTGTCATACTGATCATTAATAAAACGTTATTGGTATTTTCTTATTTATAATAGAAAAGAAAGGTTTCAAGAATTATACATTTTAGGCAAATTCGACTAGGAGAAACAAAAACCAAGTACGATCTGACACGATTGGTTTCTCCTAGTCGAATTTTCCAAAAATGTATAATTCTTGAAACCTTTCTTTTCGATTATAAATAAGAAAATACCAATCACATTTTATTAACGATAAATATGACAACACATGTGTCGTGGATATTAATCATACATAAATAAACAAATATAAATAATATTTTATGGAATTTATTATTTCTACAATTTGGATAAATAATATTGGTATTAATATGGAGGACTACCACACCTATGGAGGTGTGGTAGTCCTCCATATTAATACCAATATTGTGCAAATTGTAGTAATAATAAATTCCGTAAAATATTATTTATATTTGGTTTATTTTATATATGATTAATATCCACGACACTATGTGTTGTCATATTTATCGTTAATAAAATGTTATTGGTATTTTCTTATTTATAATTGAAAAGAAAGGTTTCAAGAATTATACATTTTAGCAAATTCGACTAGGGAGAAACAAAAACCAAATACGATCTGACACTTGAATTCATTTTTGTTTTTCTCCGTGCTGTCACTAAATTGGAGGTGTGGTAGTCCTCCATATTAATACCAATATTATTTATCCAAATTGTAGTAATAATAAATTCCATAAAATATTATTTATATTTGGTTTATTTTATGTATGATTAATATCCACGACACTATGTGTTGTCATATTATCGTTAATAAAATGTGATTGGTATTTTCTTATTTATAATCGAAGAAAGGTTTCAAGAATTATACATTTTGGAAAATTCGACTAGGGAGAAACAAAAGCCGCTCATCTTTTCTTTATAGCTGTAAAAAATTTAAAAGTACACTTGTGGATCATGCTAATATCAACAACCATAAGTTTGATTTTGACAATCCCCAAATTTTATTCCATGAGAAAGACTTATTTAAACGGAGCATGCAGAATCAATGTTAATAGTTCGGACTAACAATAGCATAAATCTAAGAACCGACACAAATATTTTACATGACACTTATATAAACATCATTAATAATTTATAATTTTTTTCATTTATCTTATTCCTTTCAATAAATTAATTGTAACTAGTTTTGGTTTGGTATTTAGCCTTGAGGCAAATCACATGAACTTCCCGATATGTGTAAATAATCGACTTGATCAAAAAAATGTGTAAAAACACAAGATACAATTTTTTTAAGTTAAATATAATTTACTAGATAGTTACCATTTTTCAGGTTAGTTTTTCGTACATTTTCTTGTTTTATTTTTATTCCACAATACCTAATAATCCATATTCAACAAACAATTGCAACAAAAGTTTTTCAAGA
>NW_020539126.1:0-14222 GCF_003426905.1 Ctenocephalides felis
AAAGTATAGATCCAACTAAGCATAAAGCCCTATTAAAATTTATTTTAACACGTTAAACTAGAAGGTAGGGCTATGCAAATCACACAATACAAACATTCATTTGTAGTCTAAAAGCAAAGTTTTTTTACAGTCTCGTTTTGTCCCTGTTTGCATTTGTTAAACTCTATTTGAAGATTTAAAAAAAACCTGATTAGAGGAAACTTACATTGATTGGTACACTCTCTTCAAATAGAGTTTAACATAATATAACTAGCTGTGAATTTAAAATCTATACCTATCAGCATTTCGTGAAAAAGTTCTTTTTATTGAAACCCTAATATTTTTCTGATCGATACAACATAACTTGATATATGTAACTTAAAAATTTATGAAATTATAGCATGTGAAACATGAAACTGCAATAAAAGTAGTGCACTTGCTGGTAAAGTGGTATTATAAATCGTTCAGATATTAAAAATAAAATATTCCACTAGAGTTTGCATGGCACAAACACAACATAAAAGGAAAATAAATCTAATATTAAAAATGGAATGTATTAAGAACCCAGAAATATCTATAAAGCATTTTTGTTTATATAATCTATTATATATATAAAAATAGGAATTTCATCTACTACAAAATATACAGCATCTTGTATGCTCCGAAAATAAATCTTATGCCGCGCAAATATGTGTATATGAAAAATATGGTGGTAAGTAGAAAGCATGTGAATGTAAAATTTTAAGACAAATACTTTGTTTTACCTATATATATACCAAAGATATAATATGTGCTCTTATATTATTATATATAATGATTGTAATTATATTATTAAATTGATTTATATAATTTTACATCAAATTACCACATCGATATATTAAATTTGTATGTATTGTTGATATGATTTTGAGTGTCTGTTGTTTTCCAATTAGAAATATTGTCAAAAAACAAGGACAATACTATTACATTTTACGCATTTCATGATGTGTTGCCTGTTGAATATTAAAAATTTAGTTAAATGTATTTTATTGCTTGGGTAAATAGTAATTAACTATTCTCCAAAAATTTTCTCAACATTTGCAATTGTGAATACAAATTGTTAATATCGGTTTTAAATATCGTGAAATGAGTACGAGATCGATTTTATTCAGTTTCACTTTTTATTTTATAATATCCATGCTGCATCTCATGTCTCCATTTCCATCATATGACTTCACAAATTTAGTGATATATGTTAAACCTATAAATAATTTGTGAAAGATTGGAAATTACGTTGTCCCAGAGTTCAGTGTCTTCTTGTATTCAAGAAATAATTATCAATGGACACGTTTGAAGGTTTTGATGAATTTGAAATTGAGGAAGTGTGCCTTTATTCAGCCTTAAGGCAAGATGATAGCATTTTATGTGTGAGTTTAAATATTTAATAAAGTAGATAATTATATATATATATATTATATATATAGTTTATATATAGAGTGTCATTTTCTGCCATAGCAGTAATCCGAAAACTTTCTTTGAAATTATAATTTTAAAAAACCACTTATTGGTATAGGTAAACACTTTTCTTTGCTGAATGAGTACGAGATCGATTTTATTCATGAATAAAATCGATCAGTGAAGCTGCAGCTTCACTTTTTATTTTATAATATCCATGCTGCATCTCATGTCTCCATTTCCATTATATGATTTCACAAATTTAGTGATATATGTTAAACCAATAAATAATTTGTCGAAGATCGGAAATAACTTGTCCAGAAATCAGGTAAGTCAGATGAAGGTTCTAAGATTTTGAAACTTCAAATCAATATTCACGACTGAGTTATTTCTGCAAGTATTAAAATATCTTCGTTTGTCTTTGATTGTGATTGTCACCGATTTAAAAAGTCTTTGACTAAACTAAGACTACTTTTTATTGTTGTGTAATTATATGAAAATCGATAATCTCTAATGCCCGTGCTCTTTCTATTTGGTCAAAAACTATTTTCACAATCAGTAAGATAACTTTGAAGGTCTTTGACTAGACTGTAAGCTTCGCAAATTTCCAACAAAACAGACGTTTCAAGACAGTCGTCAGTCTGGCGTATCAATCCAATTATTAGTATTGACAATGGTCATTAAAATCCATTTTCTCTGGGCATTATCGCATCTGAATCTGGGTATTCTAAAAGAAGTCCAAAATTTTACAAAATTCCAAGAATAGTGTCTGATCCCATCTCATTTGATATTTGAAAAATAATTATTATATACATATATTGTAAAAATTGTACATAAATTTCGTATATTATCACGAACTTCTCATATTATGTACGGCCAAGTTGACTTTTTTCATGACATGTTTTAGACTCAAGTATTTCATGGAGAAGAAAAACTATGCATCATTTGCTTTATATCACATTAAGACTTTGTTTCGCATTGAAAACAATATGACTAAACATTTAAATTGTTTCACTTCCAATAATACTTATTTCTTCTTCATGTGGAGGCTATAAAATAGCAATTTGATATCATGATATTATCAGTAGTTATTAGTATTAACCCACTTTCACGATATATTGTTGATAAATTAAGATAATTATATCTGTAAATTATTTTCTTAACTGCTTTATATAATTAATAACCCTTTTTTTACTTTAATTCAATAGTCCATTATATTTTGTTTCATCAACGTAATTTTCATTATTATCATATTATTTCATTTATAACACTACTATCACCATAATCTTATTTCTCTCCTGTTATTTAATATTTCCCCATTAGCTTTGTTAGCATTCAGCAATTAAAATTTCTATCCAAACCCTATACATTTGAACAAATTTTATATATTCAAATACGACACATATTTAATATAAAAAATACGTAATTTAAAAAAAAAAACTACCGACACTTTACATCAACAATACAATACTTAATTTGTATAGTTTTTTGTACTTGAAATGATACGCAGATCTTTAAGATTAATTTTTGTTCAACAAGAAACTCAAATAAATTTATGTATGTTCAAATAGTAGCACATACAACTAAAATATTTAATATCCGAGAATATCCGTAAGTGAAAGCATTTAATTACAAGAAAACGGCTCGGTAGATTTTCACCTAAAATTAATCAGCATCATTCCCAAATGATATCTTTCGAACAGTTTTTGATTTTTCAAATTTGTATAGTTTTTTGTACTTGAAATGATACGCAGATCTTTAAGATTAATTTTTGTTCAACAAGAAACTCAAATAAATTTATGTATGTTCAAATAGTAGCACATACACTAAAATATTTAATATCCGAGAATATCCGTAAGTGAAAGCATTTAATTACAAGAAAACGGCTCGGTAGATTTTCACCTAAAATTAATCAGCATCATTCCCAAATGATATCTTTCGAACAGTTTTTGATTTTTCAAAATCGGTTCGGTAGGATGAGCTTAAATGTGGACGAAAATTTAACACTTTTTTTCAACATTTAATTACAAGAAAACGGCTCGGTAGATTTTCACCTAAAATTAATCAGCATCATTCCCAAATGATATCTTTGGAACAGTTTTTGATTTTTCAAAATCGGTTCGGTAGGATGAGCTTAAATGTGGACGAAAATTTAACACTTTTTTTCAACAGTTAATTATAAGAAAACGGCTCGGTAGATTTTCACCTGAAATTAATCAGCATCATTCCCAAATGATATCTTTCGAACAGTTTTTGATTTTTTAAAATCGGTTCGGTAGGATGAGCTTGAATGTGGACGAAAATTTAACACTTTTTTTCAACATTTAATTACAAGAAACGGCTCGGTAGATTTTCACCTAAAATTAATCAGCATCATTCCCAAATGATATCTTTGGAACAGTTTTTGATTTTTCAAAATCGGTTCGGTAGGATGAGCTTAAATGTGGACGAAAATTTAACACTTTTTTTCAACAGTTAATTACAAGAAAACGGCTCGGTAGATTTTCACCTAAAATTAATCAGCATCATTCCCAAATGATATCTTTCGAACAGTTTTTGATTTTTTAAAATCGGTTCGGTAGGATGAGCTTGAATGTGGACGAAAATTTAACACTTTTTTTCAACAGTTAATTACAAGAAAACGGCTCGGTAGATTTTCACCTAAAATTAATCAGCATCATTCCCAACTAATATCTTTCGAACAGTTTTTGATTTTTTAAAATCGGTTCGGTAGGATGAGCTTAAATGTGGACGAAAAGTTTAACACTTTTTTTCAAATTACAAAGAATCGGCTTGGCAGATCGTTGCACAAAACTGACAAACGATAGTCCTCACCGAAATACATCAAATAGCTTTTAAATTTCTAAAATCGGTTCAGGCGTTTTTGAGAAACGTCGACCAAAAGTCTAATTTTGACAAATGCCAAAAAGACCATACTGATTTTTGCAAACTTTGACGAATTTTTAAAGCTAAACCAGTTGTCGTAGGGCCGTAATATTTTAGTATGACCTAGAAAACTATGGTATCTATCGTCAAAAAAATAATCATAAAAATCGTCGAAATTTTATTTTAAAAAACTTTATTACAAGAAAACGGCCCGGCCGATCTTTACCAAAAACTAATCAGCACGATTCCCAACCAATATCTATCGAACGGTTTTTGAATTTTCAGAATCGATTCAGAATTGCGGGCTAAAACGTGGACGAAAAATTTTTCACTTTTCTGCAATTTACAAAGAAACGGCCCGGCCGATCGCCGCACAAAACTCAGAGACGATAGTCCTCATCGAGATACATCAAATGGCTTTTAAATTTTTGAAATCGGTCCAGCCGTTTTGGAGAAAACGTCGATTTACGGCAAAAAATCTGTTCACACACACACACACACACATACACACACACACACACACACACACACACACATACTTTTTCCAAATTTGGTCTCATTCGATTCAGAATGGCTTGAAACGTCCAGAAAACATAAAATTAGCGATTCGGATTTTTTGATGAAAACATAAACTTCTCCTTCGGGAAGTCTTTGCCAGATCCGAATCAACGTAGCCCAATATAATTTAGTTTTGTCATCAATTGACGTTATTCAACTGACATCTGTCATATGGTGTTTATTCCGCCATTGTCATCAATTGACGTCCTTCAACTTCATATGGTGTTCATTCCGCCATATAACTCCCCTTCAAAAGAAAAAGAGGTATCCGGTAGAAATAAATGAATTTGATTATTAAATTTTGAAGGAGACTTTTTTAGGCTTCATCTTTTTTGGAGGGTCAATCGATAACTCCAAGTTATGTGATTTAAATTCTTGAGATGAGCTTGGTTGACTGTTATCTATTTTAACTGTGTATGCTGGTTTTAGTCTGTCAACCGATATGTTCTTATCAGTACCATCCATAGAAATTTTGAACACTTTGTCTGAAATTCTTTCTATAATTTCATATGGTGACCCCGAGAGTGAACAAGTAACACACATAAAAGAAGGTAAGAAGATCAAGACATATTTTGAAGTTAAAAAAAATAAATTGAAGTCTCAAGAATTATTAAGAAAAGAATTTTTAAAAATATAAATAATTATTATAAATGACTCACAACTACCGTAATTCGAAGAGCACTCTAAGCATACAACTGAGACTTCGACCACGCACTTCAAGATCAACAACAACACGTGCTCAATAAATCACTTATTATCCTGGTAAATAAGTCGATTATAAGCACCATGGCAACAGACAGGGAGCATCAGCAAACAATTTGGCAACCGCCATATACACTCAACCGCTAACTCACCAGCGAAGGGCCACATACAATCAACCGCTAACTCACCAGCGAAGGGCCACATACAATCAACCGCTAACTCACCAGCGAAGTGTCAAATATACTCAGCCGCTAACTAACCAGCGAAGGGCCACATCTTCTCAACCGCTAACTCACCAGCGAAGGGCCACGTAAGCAATCAACAAACTCAACAAGCCAACACGGCATTCAAAACGGCCACGGCCACAAACAAATAAATTTATCACACAATCTCAACCAAAAGAAATTTACAAGGAAGTTCAAGAATGGCAGTCAGAGATGCGAAACAATCTTTTTCATTAGGGCGGAGTGATGTAGCGGGTTGCCAACACGCATCGCGGCTTGTCAACACGCATCACATGTTACTGGACAGATTGGCCCATATATTGACAGCACAGAAAAAAACAAAAATAAATTCAAGTGTCAGATCGGACACGGCTTTTGTTTCTCCCTAGTCGAATTTTCCAAAAATGTATAATTCTTGAAACCTTTCTTTTCGATTATAAATAAGAAAATACCAATCACATTTTATTAACGATAAATATGACAACACATAGTGTCGTGGATATTAATCATACATAAAATAAACCAAATATAAATAATATTTTATGGAATTTATTATTACTACAATTTGGATAAATAATATTGGTATTAATATGGAGGACTACCACACAAATATGGAGGTGTGGTCCATATTAAATATCAAAATGATAGACAATGATAAATTTCATAAAATATTATTTATATTTCGTTTATTTTATATATGATTAATATCCACGACACTATGTGTTGTCATACTGATCATTAATAAAACGTTATTGGTATTTTCTTATTTATAATAGAAAAGAAAGGTTTCAAGAATTATACATTTTAGGCAAATTCGACTAGGGAGAAACAAAAACCAAGTACGATCTGACACGATTGGTTTCTCCCTAGTCGAATTTTCCAAAATGTATAATTCTTGAAACCTTTCTTTTCGATTATAAATAAGAAAATACCAATCACATTTTATTAACGATAAATATGACAACACATAGTGTCGTGGATATTAATCATACATAAAATAAACCAAATATAAATAATATTTTATGGAATTTATTATTTCTACAATTTGGATAAATAATATTGGTATTAATATGGAGGACTACCACACCTATGGAGGTGTGGTAGTCCTCCATATTAATACCAATATTGTGCAAATTGTAGTAATAATAAATTCCGTAAAATATTATTTATATTTGGTTTATTTTATATATGATTAATATCCACGACACTATGTGTTGTCATATTTATCGTTAATAAAATGTTATTGGTATTTTCTTATTTATAATTGAAAAGAAAGGTTTCAAGAATTATACATTTTAGCAAATTCGACTAGGGAGAAACAAAAACCAAATACGATCTGACACTTGAATTCATTTTTGTTTTTCTCCGTGCTGTCACTAAATTGGAGGTGTGGTAGTCCTCCATATTAATACCAATATTATTTATCCAAATTGTAGTAATAATAAATTCCATAAAATATTATTTATATTTGGTTTATTTTATGTATGATTAATATCCACGACACTATGTGTTGTCATATTTATCGTTAATAAAATGTGATTGGTATTTTCTTATTTATAATCGAAAAGAAAGGTTTCAAGAATTATACATTTTTGGAAAATTCGACTAGGGAGAAACAAAAGCCGCTCATCTTTTCTTTATAGCTGTAAAAAATTTAAAAGTACACTTGTGGATCATGCTAATATCAACAACCATAAGTTTGATTTTGACAATCCCCAAATTTTATTCCATGAGAAAGACTTATTTAAACGGAGCATGGCAGAATCAATGTTAATAGTTCGGACTAACAATAGCATAAATCTAAGAACCGACACAAATATTTTACATGACACTTATATAAACATCATTAATAATTTATAATTTTTTTCATTTATCTTATTCCTTTCAATAAATTAATTGTAACTAGTTGGTTTGGTATTTAGCCTTGAGGCAAATCACATGAACTTCCCGATATGTGTAAATAATCGACTTGATCAAAAAAATGTGTAAAAAAACACAAGATACAATATTTTTTAAGTTAAATATAATTTACTAGATAGTTACCATTTTTCAGGTTATGTTTTTCGTACATTTTCTTGTTTTATTTTATTCCACAATACCCTAATAATCCATATTCAACAAAACAATTGCAACAAAAGTTTTTCAAGATATATTTGCATTACGAGGCCCGATATCGAATTGAAAAACTAAACTTACATCGGCTACGCCTCCGTATTTTCCTGAATCGCGTTTCCATTCACAAAATTATTGACAAAATTATTCCATTGAAAATGATCAACTTTTTTATTTAAAATTTATTGTACTCTTCTCTTAGATAAATCAGCGAAATTTTTACGTTTACTCATTTTATATATTCTTGGATTAAAAACAAACAATTACACTTTAATCACTAAAGAAATAATGCGGAACATGTGAGTAAAATATAACCTACATAAAAAATAAAACAAGCGTGAAGTGTTCTTCATACCGAACAGAATAATCTTTTTTGACACTGTTTGTAAAGTTGGTGATAGTGACGAACTTCATGTGTAAGCGTTCATTAATTGAAAATGGCGATAATGTTTGTGCACGGCCAAAATTATCATTTCTATTTCGGAGTTCATTTGATATTCGCCACTACAAAAAAAAACATAACAAAACAGTAATATGGAAACGCCTAAAACGTGATAATAATTATAATTTATACGATAGATCGGAGGTCTCAGCAGATTGGCTTATTGAAGAGAACGAGGAGGTTCTTAAGTGTTGGTGGCTTCCAAAAAGCACCAAAGACTTTTCAGCTTTTGTGGTGGACCACTTCGCACCGAAGAAGACATGGGAGACGCAGTGAAAGTTTTATCTGTGAAATATTTTCGAACATAGGTTGCAGTGCTTATACACTATCTGTTAATGTGATATTTATTTGCTTTGAATTATTAGCTTTGTATGAAAAAGCCAGAAGAGCGGCAGCGGCATAGTGAAGCTTCGCAAAGTGATAAGCCGCGAGGAAGGGGTCACCGTAAAAAGACCAAAAGGGTGTTTGAAGATGAGGTCCAGGAAAAGGAAGATTATTGTGAGTAGTTACTTTTATAAAATTCTCTGTATCATATTTATTTCACTAATGTTCTTGCAGCCGACACAGAATTGAATTTAATCTTAAATACCGTGCAGATGGCAAGGAAAAAGCAGGCCACAAACAAAAAACAATGCACTGTTGATCAAGGCACTCAGACAAAGGGACCTCTGCCTGTAGAGGCCTTGACGGAAAGATCGACACAAATAGAAAGTGATTCATAGTGATTGTGTCTTAATTATTATTTATTCTTATCAAGTTTTCAATTGATTTTACAGATTCTTTTCACTACTTTGTAAAGGAAAGTAAAATATATAATGGTGTCTTGATAAGTGCTATCAAGGCATTACCCCTTAATAGTGTTCAGCAAGAGACCGCAAGAATGCTAAACGGTGCTGGCAAAAAAAAGTATATCAAGAGTAATTCTTTCATTTCACACACTGTCGAAGAGCTATAAAGTGTTCCAATTTTCAGATAACCAGTATTAATCCAGAATTTGAGTGATAAAAAGTATTCAAAAAATTAAAATTGGCAATATTGCAATTAATTTAGTGAACCCATTACTAACGCCTCTTCATTTGGTAACAGCTTAACCGAATCGAACTCCGTGATAAGAGTACAAATATAAATAATTAAATAAATGAAAACATAAAGTGTGTGAAAAATAAGCAAACTCTTAAATCATAAAGTAATACAAAAATAAAGTGCTCATCGAATAAATCGATCAAAATCTATATAAAAATCAACAAAATTAAACTAATAAAAAAATAATAACAAGTGGAAGGTTTTGAACTTCAGAACATGGGACTGAATCAGGACTTAAATCTACTTAACCATAAAAGGTAAATTTCCACCTCATGTACCTATAAAAATAACCCGTAACAAATTTTTTTGCTGGGACTCATTAAAACCATTTTTGTATAAAAAATATACCGAAAATATTTCTGTATCAATTCTTCTTGGAGAGTTAGTAAATTATTAGCAAAAACCTAATGAATCTGTAAAATCTTTTAGCGAAAGAATTAATAAATTATTGTATAAAATTTATGATAAAGATTGTGATACGCACGGACAGACACTCACGGATAATTTGCAAAATGTTTATAATGAAATGGCTCTCAGAACTTTTAGTAATTTTAATTTAGTAAATCTTGGTAAATTTAAATGACGCTATAGACTTTGCAATTGCCGAAGATACTGATTCCTGCTCAATATTAACATGCGACTTTAGCAACGAAATAGGGCATAGCAGTGGTAATTGTTTTTTTAAAGCCGAACATAAAAATTCAGAAAAAATTACAATTATTGTCAAAAATTCGGTTATAAATTGATCATTGTAGACATTCAAATCGTAAAAACTTTTTTCAACAAACTCAAATCCCTACGGTTCCGCAAATAAAACAGGAAAGTTGTTTATCTATTTATAATTCTATTCCAATAGCTGAAAATAATTAATTCCAACCGAATACACCTTCTTCAAGTTCAAAAAACTCGCCAGAGTCCGTTCCGGGACGGGCATTCATGTAAATAGTAATTGTAGCAATAAAAATTTAAATTTTGTAAACCGTTATGAATCAATCATTTTAGAAACTACACAGCTACCAAATACTTTTCATAACTTTTTAATAGGCAGCGGTAGTGATATCTCATTAATTAAAGTTCATAACATCGATAAGGAAACTTTCGTATACACAGATAAGAAAATTGAACTAATCAGAATAGCATCAAATTCATTAACCACCCATTGCGTTTCTTATAATAACTTTGAATTTTCCGAACAAAATACAGAATTTCCTTTTCAAGTTGTATCAAATCTCGCGAATAAAGCAAAAATTATTAATTATGATTCTAATTCATTTTTATTAGTAGAAATCAATAACCAATAGTTTACAACTCCTTTAGTTAATTTCGCTAATATTTGACATTTAATCCCTCCTCAATCCGAAGCAACATTAAAAATCAAAACTACATTATAAGACAAAGCAGTATGTTTTACAAAACAATATGAAAACGGATTGATATTAGCTAATTATATTGAAAAACCTATTGAAAATTATTTTTTTATAAATGCCGTTAATCCTACGTCTGATCGTCAATTCCTTAATGCACTAGACATAAAACTCGAGCTAATAAGCAGCTTTGAGATAATCGACTTTATAAATATAAAGCAAGTATCAAAATCATTCAATCAAAACTCGAATAATAAAGAAACAATCGATACCAAATGTTTATTCAACAATGTTCAAAATAATGAAATATAATAATCGATGATAAAAATCCAAGAATAAGTAAAGTTTTGAAACGCATCTAAACAAATCACATTGAGGAAATAGAAAAAAATCAATATTAAATAATCTTCAAAAATTTTTTCATTTGAGAAATGATAAACTCTCACAAAACCAGACGCTTTTCCTTGATCTAACATTACCGACATATAGACAAACTAGGAAATTCTAAGCTTTTTCACAACAAAATATCTAGCCTCTGAACTATCTGCTCTAGCTCTATGAACGAAAGTTGGTGAAAGAAGTATTTCGACCTCGAGTGTCTGTTCCTATACGCTTTATTGAAAAATACATATAGAGGATTCAAACATAGATTAGAATAATCGGCACCTTCATGAGAAAATGTGCTAGTATTCTCGTTTATCTTATTTGTATCGAGGAGCAAGATTCATTTTTTCCAAGTTAGGATAAAGCTGTGAGCCATGGCCATCGAAATTGTATAATTCGTATGTTGTGTTATCAGCTGAACAAATATTGATTGGACCATTATTTTACTTACAGAATTTCTGCAAATCAAAGAGAAGGAGAATTGAATCTGTAATTAATGTCTTTTTAATTCCAGAGATTCCATTGACCCAATCAATTCTCATAGACAAAATTTGCGACGTCCCTCTAAATCAATTCTCAAACAATACAATCAAAAAATGTAAATGTAAATGTCGAAATAGCGGAGGACAACGATGTACGTATTTCGCAAATATATTTTTTTTTCGTAATTACTCAAACCCAAGGCAATAGAAGTATTGAATTTATAATCAATGCTTTTTTTGAATAACAGAGATGCTATTGACCAAGCAAAGGTAAATATGCAGCATGGATTGGAACTATTACGTGAAAAATTAATACACAGTTAAACTACTATACAAGCTACATACTTGCATTATTTCATATACTTTAGTTTTTAAATATAACTTTTGTTCCACAATATTAGGCTTAAAGACGATGATTAGGCTTAAAGATTCATGATTTTATTAGTGATATACCCTATCTACATATGTATGTATATTAAAGTAAGATAGTAATTTGTATTTGAAATTGATGCTAATTAGAAATTTTGTGATAAAAAAACATTGTAATGCTAAATGTTTTCATTGCTTTATTTGTAGAGGAAAAAAAAATTCCATCACCGTTAATATAGAAAATCTATTATATAAGATCCCTAGCTCAGCTAATAATGGTTCATAAGTTTCATGGTGGTGGCGAAGAACAAGTATTAAGTATCAAATTCAAATTCGATAATGTTTCGTTTTGAAACATTTAAAGAAATCATTACTATAAGCTTATTACAATGAGAATCTGTTAACACACTTCAATTTAAATTCCTTAATGAATTCAGGACTCCTCATCCAATCATAGCAATTGAAAATAATGTAAAACTTGATTTTTGAAAACTGTATTTAATATATATATATAGCGGGTTGTCAACACGCATCGCAGCTCGTCAACACGCATCACATGTCTACTGGACAGATAGGCCCATATAGTGACAGCTCGGAGAAAAACAAAATTAATTCAAGTGTCAGATCGGACATGGCTTTTGTTTATCCCTAGTCGTTTTTGCCAAAATGTATAATTCTTAAAACCTTTCTTTTCAATTATAAATAAAAAAATACCAAAAATATTTTATTAACGATCAGTATGACAACACATAGTGTCGTGGATATTAATCATATATAAAATAAACCAAATATAAATAATATTTTATGAAATTTATTATTACTACCAATTTGGATAATTATGGTATTTCTTAATATGGATTACAGCGCCATATATATATATATATATATATATATATATATATTATATATATATATATATGCATATATACACACACATACATACAAATATACAAATGCCAAAATTTATTGGGATGCATTAGTAATAAATAAGTACTATATTCTATCACACCTTCCGATACATTCTAAAGCAGCGAGCAAATTTTTTCATAATGAATTATTGCAGTGCAAAAATATGTTTTAAAGTGAAAATATATTTATATACAAATTAGAAAATTGAGACATTATGAGAATTTTACATAGTAAGTCAAGTTTTTGTTAATATTAATTTTATGAGGTGACCAGAATGCAGAGTACCGTCTAAATACAGTAGAGACTATGTGAAGAAAAAAATCATGAAGTTAATCATGTGAGGTCTACTTTTGAACATAAGAAAATATACAATAGTTACAAAATTAAAATTGAGGATAGTAAAATGGCAAACAAACAAGAGAATTAGGCCAAGAAACATAAATAATGCTACATAAGTTTAATCTGTTCCATAGAAAGTTAATATCAAATTTAATAATTGAAATTATCAACAGCGTGCCATCAACAACCATATTTGTTAGCAATTGTAAAATTTGTGAATTGTGAACTAACAGCTAAACTCATAATTATACAGACAACATTTGCTGATAACTGTTAATAAATATATAGACATACTTTTTACTTGCAGGATCTGACAATAAAAGCATATCAAATTCTAAAATTTCTTCATGGAAATCTGGCAGCATGTGCCTTTAAGTTTTCGTGAAACATCATTTTTGATAATACTAATCAGGATAATATCCATCGCAATAAAAAAACTTGCAAGTACTTACTTGTTAAAAATTATTACTCAGTGCACCTTGCATGGCTATTCGCAAAACTTCACATGGCTCTCCCTTATAACATATTGAATAAAATTTTATTGAATAAAATTTCTTCACCGACACCTGAAAGTAAATATTATAGTAATTCATATATAGAAAATAAAACTAATAATTTAAAATAGCATCAAAAGAAAAGAGAATTAATGTCAACTACAGTGAAAATAGAATATGCATCATTAGTCATAGCGTTTCTTTTGATTTGGAATGATATCAATAAATATATCAATAAAAATATAATAAAAACAACATTGTGTTTTTTTCTTAAATCAACACGTGTTGCAACAAAAGCAAGGAAAGCACGAACATTTTAAACGAATTTTCATAATAAAATCAAAGCGAATACGAAATAGAATGCTGTCAAATTCTTTGTTTTTGTTTCACGTATTGAATTAACAATTCATCAAAATACTAACCAAAAATCTGCAAACAATTTTATCGCCAATTTATGCTAT
>NW_020539127.1:0-14518 GCF_003426905.1 Ctenocephalides felis
CTAAATCAATTCTCAAACAATACAATCAAAAAATGTAAATGTAAATGTCGAAATAGCGGAGGACAACGATGTACGTATTTCGCAAATATATTTTTTTTTCGTAATTACTCAAACCCAAGGCAATAGAAGTATTGAATTTATAATCAATGCTTTTTTTGAATACAGAGATGCTATTGACCAAGCAAAGGTAAATATGCAGCATGGATTGGAACTATTACGTGAAAAATTAATACACAGTTAAACTACTATACAAGCTACATACTTGCATTATTTCATATACTTTAGTTTTTAAATATAACTTTTGTTCCACAATATTAGGCTTAAAGACGATGATTAGGCTTAAAGATTCATGATTTTATTAGTGATATACCCTATCTACATATGTATGTATATTAAAGTAAGATAGTAATTTGTATTTGAAATTGATGCTAATTAGAAATTTTGTGATAAAAAAACATTGTAATGCTAAATGTTTTCATTGCTTTATTTGTAGAGGAAAAAAAATTCCATCACCGTTAATATAGAAAATCTATTATATAAGATCCCTAGCTCAGCTAATAATGGTTCATAAGTTTCATGGTGGTGGCGAAGAACAAGTATTAAGTATCAAATTCAAATTCGATAATGTTTCGTTTTGAAACATTTAAAGAAATCATTACTATAAGCTTATTACAATGAGAATCTGTTAACACACTTCAATTTAAATTCCTTAATGAATTCAGGACTCCTCATCCAATCATAGCAATTGAAAATAATGTAAACTTGATTTTTGAAAACTGTATTTAATATATATATATATAGCGGGTTGTCAACACGCATCGCAGCTCGTCAACACGCATCACATGTCTACTGGACAGATAGGCCCATATAGTGACAGCTCGGAGAAAAACAAATTAATTCAAGTGTCAGATCGGACATGGCTTTTGTTTATCCCTAGTCGTTTTTGCCAAAATGTATAATTCTTAAAACCTTTCTTTCAATTATAAATAAAAAAATACCAAAATATTTTATTAACGATCAGTATGACAACACATAGTGTCGTGGATATTAATCATATATAAAATAAACCAAATATAAATAATATTTTATGAAATTTATTATTACTACAATTTGGATAATTATGGTATTTCTTAATATGGATTACAGCGCCATATATATATATATATATATATATATATATATATATATATATATATATATATATATGCATATATACACACACATACATACAAATATACAAATGCCAAAATTTATTGGGATGCATTAGTAATAAATAAGTACTATATTCTATCACACCTTCCGATACATTCTAAAGCAGCGAGCAAATTTTTTCATAATGAATTATTGCAGTGCAAAAATATGTTTTAAAGTGAAAATATATTTATATACAAATTAGAAAATTGAGACATTATGAGAATTTTACATAGTAAGTCAAGTTTTTGTTAATATTAATTTTATGAGGTGACCAGAATGCAGAGTACCGTCTAAATACAGTAGAGACTATGTGAAGAAAAAAATCATGAAGTTAATCATGTGAGGTCTACTTTTGAACATAAGAAAATATACAATAGTTACAAAATTAAAAATTGAGGATAGTAAAATGGCAAACAAACAAGAGAATTAGGCCAAGAAACATAAATAATGCTACATAAGTTTAATCTGTTCCATAGAAAGTTAATATCAAATTTAATAATTGAAATTATCAACAGCGTGCCATCAACAACCATATTTGTTAGCAATTGTAAAATTTGTGAATTGTGAACTAACAGCTAAACTCATAATTATACAGACAACATTTGCTGATAACTGTTAATAAATATATAGACATACTTTTTACTTGCAGGATCTGACAATAAAAGCATATCAAATTCTAAAATTTCATTCATGGAAATCTGGCAGCATGTGCCTTTAAGTTTTTCGTGAAACATCATTTTTGATAATACTAATCAGGATAATATCCATCGCAATAAAAAAACTTGCAAGTACTTACTTGTTAAAAATTATTACTCAGTGCACCTTGCATGGCTATTCGGCAAAACTTTCACATGGCTCTCCCTTATTATTGAATAAAATTTTATTGAATAAAATTTCTTCACCGACACCTGAAAGTAAAGAATATTATAGTAATTCATATATAGAAATAAAACTAATAATTTAAAATAGCATCAAAAGAAAAGAGAATTAATGTCAACTACAGTGAAAATAGAATATGCATCATTAGTCATAGCGTTTCTATGAGATTGGAAATGATATCAATAAATATATCAATAAAATATAAATAAAAACAAACATTGTGTTTTGTATTAAATCAACAGCGTGTTGCAACAAAAGCAAGGAAAGCACGAACATTTTTAACGAATATTTCATATATAAAATCAAAGCGAATACGAAATAGAATGCTGTCAAATTCTTTGTTTTTGTTTCACGTATTGAATTAACAATTCATCAAAATACTAACCAAAAATCTGCAAACAATTTTATCGCCAATTTATGCTATTTGATTATTTGTCTACCACAGCACTGAATTTAAATAAAATAGAAATAAACACCGCAGCAACACGAAGCAACATAATGGATTACTGACCACATAGAACACGTGACTGTCGTGACTTGCGCACAGAGTAATATGAATAGATCACTCTCACTCGACTAGACGCAGGTCTGCCAACGGAGGCATAATGTCAATGGCGCCAGATTCAAGTTCATCTTCTGCGGAGTGAAATGCTAGTACAGAAATCTCTCCTTGCATTATATTAAGCTTGGCTAATATATTATATCGACAAGTGTAAATCTGTAAATAGTGTTTATATTAAAATAAATTATATTTTTTAACTTCCCGTAGGGTAAGTAATTGTAATCGTCCAAAAATCGAAATTGAAAATTTTTGCATTTCTTGACGTTTTGAAGGTTTCTGAACATTTTGGCATACCTCAGAAAAAATAGGTGTGTGTGTGTATGTATGGATACAATTTTTCGCCCACGTTTTCGAGCGCACGGATCAACCGATTTGAATGGTTTAAAAACATACGATTCCTATTGTTAGAGAGATGTGCTGATTAGTTTTTGGCAAAGGCAGATCCAGCCGTTTCTGAGATACAGAGCTAAATGTTCAAAAAATGGCAGTTTTTGAGTGAAATAAGCATCCGATTCAAATGATTCAAAAAACTTTCTGTGTTGACGAAACGATGGTGTTGGAAAAAAAACGTCGATTTACGGCACTGATGGCACAAAATCTGTTCATACACACACACATAGACCTACTTTTTCCGAATTTGGTCGCATTCGATACAGAATGGCTAGAAACGTCGAGAAAACATAAACTCGTCGAGAATCGGATTTTTTGATGAAAACAAACTTCTCTTTCGGGAAGATAATAACCGAGTATAATGTTTAGAATGAATTTATCATTCTAACAGTATAATTTTATTTGATTTTATTATTGTGCTGATTACCATTTAGATCCATACTTGAATAAAACACTTGAAAAAATGCTTGAATAGAATATGTACTAGGTTATTGGTGCCATATTAAATCAATTACATTGGTGTCCTTGACCAGATTCCTTCGTATTGATATATCATTTGAGAAATAATAACAATAACAATAAATATCGTCTCTTTTTATTTCTGTAACTTATATATTGTAAATACAAGTTTAGAAGCAATAATTTTCTCTAAATCCAAAAAAGAAGCACTCCACATAGCAAAATACAAGTTGAAATACCAATACCAATTGAATGGAAAAATAACGTCAAATACCTGGGTGTTACACTGGATCAAAAATTAACTTTCACTGAGCACATCAAAAACAAACTAAATAGTGCTTATGATGCAATGAACGCACTGAAATCCCTACTTCACCTAAATAATGTCCTGAACAAACAAGAAGACTATATATCTTATATTAATAAGGCCAATAATTACTTATGCGTCACAAATCTGGATCACCACTTACAATAGTAATATTCGTAAGCTGTAAATTTTACAAAATAAAGTAATACGATTAATCCTAAATGAACACAGAGACCCAATTACCAAACACTTTAAATCCAATAAATACCTTCACGAAAAATCCAATCTGCAACCGATAAAATATACCATTCTGAGTATGACGGCGAAATTCTTTGAAAACTGCAAAACCAACCCAAACCCAATTATAAAATATCTGGGAAGAATTACTGGTAATGATACGCTAAATACGCATTGCCAAATCACTTGATAGAGGAGCAGTATTCCAATAAGTATTTTGTTTCATATTTTTCACTTACTGTTAACATTATCCTTAATCAACATATGTATATAAATTGCAAAAATACCTATTTGGTAGAAATGCATAATGTATTAAACTCGACATTGTACCACATATGGTTGAAAAATAGAAATTTATCAAGTCAAGTCAGTCATTTGAGAAATAATAACAATAAATATTGTCTCTTTTTCTTTCTGTAACTTATATATTGTAAGTACAAGTTATATTAATGATATACTTTAATTGTTTATTGTTAGTTCAGAATGCTATATTTTACCACAGTTCGCTTCAAGCAACTTATAGTGGGTGTTACTTGGTAACTTGTTATCAGTTACTAGTGAATCATAATACCGAGGTGTTATATAACAAAATAATCAAATGTGCCCGCAAGGGTTTTCATACAGATTTTCATAATAAAAAGAATTAAATATGTGTAGTGACCCTCCTTATGATTACCATTGGAATAGAAACCAATGGTATCATATCCAATAAGATACGTCGACTTAGTTAAGGTCGGGGTATATAACTCACATTTATTATTATCGAATACAGACACTTGGGGTTCGCAATGAATAATTTAACTAGCTGTAAGTGGAATTCTGTCTTAAGGCAATTAAGGCATCGTGCCTTAAGGCAAATTGCTGTAACTTCCCGTACCAAAAATTATTTTTTTTAAAAAACGATTAACATTTTTGAAAAAAATTTATTTCGAAAAAATAAGATTTTTGAGAAACTATAAATTGGACAAAAATTACTTTTTTTTGAAAAAAAAATTTAAAAAAAAAAAAAAAAATTAAATTTCTTTTTTTTTTGAAAAAAAAATGTTTTCTTTATTTTGACATATTTTGGAAGATCTGACCTTTTTTTCAAAGCAATCGTACTGCTTTAACTGCATAAAGACGAAATATCAAAGCGCGTAAGCGCCGCGTCGCCGTCTAACGCGTAAACATTGGTACGGAACCCATAGGAATGTAAACAAATTCATACTTATTGTTAAAATCTCTATAAAATATCTGATAATTTGATGTGCATATGTCTAATGATCATTTTTGACCGCCAAATGGCATTTTTTTTTTACTTTTTTCATTAGATCTCCGAAACCGCTAGACCTGCCTTTATGAAAATTTGGTCAATTCTTCATCTTGTCAATACAAGTAAAATGTTTTTTGACTTACTCAAATTGGACACTCCGTTCTCTTAAAAACTGAGTTACCGTTTTCGGCACTTTTTGCCCCGTATCTTTGGAACGGCTAGACCTGTCTTTGCCAAAAACTAATCAGCACGTCTCCTTATCAATACGAATCGAATGTTTTTTGAATTATTCAAATCGGTTGATCCGTGTTCCCGAAATCGTCGACGAAAATTTGTATCCGCACATACATACACACACGCACATACATACATACATACACACACACACACACACACACACACACACACACATACATCCATTTTTTCTAAGGTATGCCAAAATGTTCAGAAACCTCTAAAACGCAAAGATATATAAAAATTTTCATTTTCGATTTTTTTGCGATTACTATAACTATCCCTACGGGAAGTTAAAAATTGCTTCGAGATACGAGAAATTTAACAGACGAGTGTAGTTACGGATTAAGCTCGTATGTCGAGGTACCACTGTAATTTTATATGCTTATATATTTATTAACTTCCCGTAGGGTAAGTTATTGTAATGGGCCGAAAATCGGAATTGAAAATTTTTACATTTCTCGACGTTTTGAAGGTTTCTGAACGTTTTGGCATACCTCAGAAAAAATGGATGTGTGTGTGTGTGTGTGTGTGTGTGTGTGTGTGTATGTATGTATGGATACAAATTTTCGTCCACGTTTTTGGGCGTACGGATCAACCGATTTGAATGGTTTAAAAAACATTCGATTCCTATTAATAAGGAGAAGAGCTGATTAGTTTTTGGCAAAGACAGGTCCAGCAGTTACGGAGATAAGGAGCAAAGAGTGCAGAAAATAGAAATCGAGTTTTTGAGAGAACGGAGCATCCGATTTGAATGATCTAAAAACATTCCATTAGTAATGATTGGGAGAAAAGGTTATTAGTTTTTCGCAAAGGCAGGCCCAGCCATTTCGGAGATACAGAGCTAAATGTACAAAAAATGGCAGTTTTTGAGAGAACTAAGCGTCCGATTCAATTGATTCAAAGAACTTTCTGCTTGTCTTAACAAAATAATTAATTTTGGAAAAAAAAAATTTTGTACCATTTTTTTTTTTTTTTTTTTTTTTTTTAATTTTTTGTATATCGAAAATAATTCAGATTTTATTTTTAATTCTGACTATAGTTCTAATATACTTTAAACAAATAATTTCAACTCTGCAATTCAGTTTATATAATTATTATAAATATTAGACAATAATACAATATTTATAATAATCTATTTGAAAACATTCAATATTCCTCGAACGTTTCGTTACGGTACGGGAAGTTCCAGCAATTTGCCTTAAGGCACGATGCCACCCACCCCACTAGTTTATTATTTTTGTTTTGTAGATTTCTTTCAAAGGATAATAAATAGTCAGATACTACCTATATACGAGTGTATAGCTGTAAGTCTTTTTTTATATCCTATTCATATAATACGCTATGATTATTATTTCATATACTTTAGTACCATGTCAGATCAAAATTAATTAAAAAAAATGATAATTTAAGAAAGGCAGATGAACATATAGAATACTCATACAATGTATACACATAATGTATATACGTATATGATATATTCAATGTGTATACATATACGTATATTATACATATATGATATATTAAATTTGTTATGTGATTAATTAATGTTAATAGAAAAATACAATTCTGTCACAAAGTTTAAGAAATAGAGATTCAAATGTCTAAGTCAGTTATTGATGAAATTATAAGAAGAGTTCAAAAAGCAAAATACTGTGCTGCCTTGCTGGATTTTACTAGGGATGTCAGCCGCGTTGAACAAGTGTTCATAATTTTAATATTTTGTAATTTCTCAGCAGTGGAAATAAAGAAATATTTTTGTTGGTTTCATTGTGAGAGAGTACATAACAAAATCAACATTACAAGAATTAGACAGAAATGGTCTATATATCCAAAACAGTCGAGAATAGGTGTAAGATAATGGCGCCAATATGGTCGGTATTACTGAAGGTAATACAGAAACAGAAAAATTTACGCCGTGCGGATGCCACAGCTGAAATTTACTTTTAATTGATGACGTAAGTGTTCTGCAACAGCCAATAAGTTTTTTTGGCTTTGTTAATAAAATATATGTACTGTTTTTGTAATCAAGCAAGCGTTGGGACATCGTAAGAACCAAATTAATATTTCAAAACCTCTTTCTAAAACGCAATTTCTGCAATTTGGTAATGTTATCGAATATGTGAATGAGATGTTAATCGAAGCTAAATATTCTGATATGTAGCCAACATTAAAAATGTTCACGATTCTGAATATGATCTCTATATGAGAGTACTACTACAAATTTACAGCTATATAGTTACTGGCGGAATTGATAGCAGTAATAGCAGTATTGATAGTGACTTTTCGGACTATATTAATGATATTTCATTTGATGATGAGCCAAATGACCAAATATGCCAAATAATAGACTTGATGATGAGCCAAATCGTAACAGGCAAAACATTCTGAAGAAATTCGATCATGGGAAATTAATTTTTAAGGTGAATCATCAACCATTTTCAACTACATCATTTGTTGGCAATTTTGAAAACATATGGATTAAATGACATGCCATCATCAGCTAAAACTATATTGAAAGCATCTCAGCATATACCAATATCAATGATGATGAGTACTCTTGAAACTAAGGGGTAACAAATACGTACATTTTGGCATTGAAAAAAAATATTATCAATGTTCTGGGAACAATGCATAATGATACTATTATACATAAATAATCTAATAGAGTTAATGATTAATATTGATGATCTTCCATTATATAAAATGTACTTCCAAACAGTTTTGACCTATATATTAGGAGCCACATTTTTTAAAGATAGTGAAATAAATCCTTTTCCAATAATAGGCATTTCCTATGGTGGTAGTGAGTAAGCCTAAGGATGTTGAAACTTATTTATCACAATTTATACATGATACAGAAATAAGTTTATTACTATTAAAATTGATTACTAAAGTAAGTTTTTCACTATTAACAAAATTAACAAAATTTTTTGCGATGCTCCAGCAACAGCTTCTATTAAATGCATCCATAGGCCATACTGGTTATTATTGTTGTGAACGGTGTTCTAAAAATTATTCATGATATCCCTTTGGAAATACGTGGTTAAAACATAAGAGTCTATGATGTGCTTTAAGCCATGCATTTATAACTCATAAATATCAATGTCTTTAAGATATATCAAAAACAGTTCCATGTGAATTTCAGAGAAAACCTTGTGAATTAAAAAGACCTTGAAAAATGGAAAGCAACAGAATATAGATTTTTTATGCTATATATCGGGCATATAGTACTAATAAATTATCTGCCCAAAACTCTATACAAACATTTTTTATATTTTCACTCTGCAATGAGAATAGTACTCGTATGCTCAGATACTCTGATAGAAAATTATGGCACACAAGCTTTGAATTCGATTCGAGAAAAGCAGCACAGAGTTAATTTTTTCAATGTAATGATCGATGCGATTATAGTCGACACTGAATGTCGATTAAAAGCACTCAATCAATATTATGAGCAATATGATTTTATTTATATCAAATAATACTATATCAAAAAAGACCTTCTCAAATATTGTAATAACTTGGGAACATTACTTCGACAAAACGACACAATGACATACAGATATTCGAATTATATGTAGAAATGCAACTATTGTAAAGAAAATGAATTTGACAGAGTCTATAAAAAACGCAAAACAATCCTTTCAGTGCATATAAAAAAATAATTTGGAAGATATATATCCAAATGCTTATATCGCAATTAGAATTATGAACACTGTTCCAGTTAGCACAGCTTCCACTGAGAGAAGTTTCTCAAAGTTAAAATTGATTAAAACATATTTGAGAAGCACGATGAGCCCAGAAAAACTAACTGCATTATCTGTCTTATCGATTGAAGCGGAAATACCGGCTAGTATAAGCTATAAGAAAATCCATCTTTGTTCTACAATGAGTCAATTGAGCCTAAAAAATCTTGCAATATTGTCAATAGAACAAGAAATTACAAGTGATATAATTTTGAGAGCATTTTACACATTTTCGAGAAAACTAAAAGAGTATATATTATATAAATATATTAATGAGTGCATTCAAATATGTCTAAACAAATTTACTCTGTGTATTAATTAATATTGATAAATAACTTAATCATTTATTTATGTGTATTAATTTATAAAAACCACTATTTGATTGTCTTATAATAGAAAAGTCGACAAACCAGAGATCGCACGGGACAACAAAAGTCCCTGGTATGCCACTGTGCAAACCTGATGCAGTCCTGTTTACAGGAGATAAAGGGGGCATTTGTACTTATTTATTTCCTGTATTGAATTTAAGGTTTTCAAGTTGATTTCGTAGGCAGGTAAGAATGCCGAATTTCCGTGCTCCCTTAACACGTAGGATTTGCTTTATTATCACTAGTGAGTATTTTTGGAAATCTTATACGAAATGAATATATCTAGTTGTATTGTAATGTATTTGATTTATATACCACCAGTATTTTCGAAATGATCGAAATCTTAGTAGTATAAGTAGATGATAAATACAAAATTTAAAATTTCAATTACTTTGAGGTAAACTGAGTTGCTTTATACTTTTTGTTGCCAAAAAGTTGTAGATTTAAAATTAGGTCCAAATTAACAATTAGACCAACGTTTTGTAAGCTAAAAAATATTTATTAAAAGATTTACCATTAGATTTGTAGCATTATAAAGTGTTATATAGTTATTTTCTTGTTTTGTTTAATAAATTTATGAACGTTTTGTATTAATAGAATTTATTACAATTCCTATTTAAGTATTGAAAAAATATGTTGATAATAAATATGTTGCCATATTTGTTGCCAGAGTAAAATAGCACACAATAATGATGCTACAATAGATGAAATTGTAACAAGCGCAAACGATAGTGTTCAAATCTCTTCATAATTTATTCGAAAGTTAATTTTTTCGCTAACGAATATATATCAAAATAATTTACTCGACATAAGCAATTAGTCATATGTTTGATTAAACAGTATACAAAATCGTAAAAACCAATAACGCCGTACATGAGCATGGTATACTGCGCTAAAAAATTTAGATTTTGTGGTGAAAATTACGATAAGAAAGACTGATATATGGAGCAGCGATAGCCAGAAAAGTTTTCTTTTATTAGCAACTAGTCATTTTGTTCTAAAAATTAAATTCATTAGTTATAGCAACAACAGAACTCAGAGAAAAACATATGTCACAAAATATTGCTCTTAATAATTGGATGGCAAATCCTTGATAAAGTTATTATTGTTGTGACTGATAATGCATTGAATTGAGGAAGGTTATTATTTTATTTTTAAATAAAAAAATTCTCGTGCGTTGAACACACATTGAATTTACAAAAAAAAAATGCGAACTTAATACCGCAATCCCAAAAGCTATAACTATTGTAGCACATTTTAAACATAGTGTGAAATCGTCATGTATTCTGCAAGAATTTCAAAAACAAATCAACTTAGATAACTAAGAAGATACATTTAAAAAATTATTGAGGGTTAAAGTTGCGTTATACGCAGCTTTGCCTGTAATAGATTCTCCTTTGCCAAACCTGCGTTATGCTGAGTGAGCAATTTTAGAATATTGTGTGAAGATTCTACAGCCATTGGAAATTGTGACTAAAACGATCTGCCTATCAACCAGGATAATAGTTCAATCATAGTTCAATGTATCAGGCTGATTTGCGTATAGTGATGATGATGATGATGAATGAGGCGAGCTCATTTGAATTGCGTTAGAGAAATGCTTCCTATCTTCACGCGTCAGGACATTTTCATTACTCTGAATCTGCGCAGTTATATCTACAAGATATGATTCAGTTAGACAACTCTCTAAATCCCAGTGTTCACAAAATTTTAAAAGGATTTTTCACGGTCAGGCGTTCTAATAAATTTAATTGTGAAACTTTGACGGATATGGTGATTAAAGCAATCAATGATGAAGTCTATAATGAAGACAGATGGAGGTGTTACTCAGGTAAGTAGTACACAAGAAAGTGTCAGTAAATAGGTGTTTGGCATGCATACAATAAAAACCGTGTGCGAAGGATTGGAAAATCTCGTGTTGTAATTGATACAACAGACTAGCACGTGGATGCAAGCAATTCTAGTGTAAAGTGGGATTTTCGTGTAAAACTAATAGAGTGATTTTATTAGATGATGCTTTCCCTGTAATTCAAAAAATTATGTCCATAGCTCGACAATAATACAATTAATTGTTATAATGCTAGTGAAGAGGAACTTGCTTCTATATATTCAATATTCAATTAAAACGCGCTGATATAGTACTACTTCTTTTAAGTATGAGTAGCATTATTACAACATTTTTATTTCAACGCATGAGCATCAATTTCTTTTCTATTTTAATTCCAAGCTAGTCTATTACTTCCTAAGAAACATAATAGACCTGTCGCATTTAATTCTACTTTGTTGTGAACACACTTGAACCGAAAATTACTATTACCTGTCGATATCAAGTTTTTACCTGCGCCATATCTACTCAAGGTGGTCAATACCAGAAGCCACATGGTGAGTGATATACCTTCAGATAAAACTGTCTTTGATGATGCCTTTAATTTGGACTGTACCGTTGTTTTGCCGAGTGTTTGTGTCTTTGGAATGATCAAACCCGATGCTGGGTTCTCTAGCCAGCATCAGGTTCTCTAGCAACGAATCTTGTTGCGAATTTTAGTGCTCGTGATCGTGTTGTTGTTTTGGCTGGGACGAGTGACAGGACGAAATATAATTTTGCTATTCGAGATGCATTATAAATAGCCCATTATGCTGTATCAAAACAAAAGTTTGTATTGTTAGAATTCCTTATCGATATGGCAATCATGCTCTGAATTCTAGAATGGTTCGTGGTAAATTCAATGATGTTAGGATCTTTGATATCAATAGGTACGTCAACAGAACTGATTGCACCAAACAAGGCCTTCATTTTATTTCCAGAAGCTTTGTAGTATTCTCGCTCTGATATATTCCTGATAAATTCCAGAATCTTCCGATCGTTTCCCGCTTAACGCTGGTGACTTAAGTTTCTTTATTCTCTGTCAGAACATTCAAAATCTACCCCAATAAATTGAATAAACTTGGCATAGTTTTGACTCACTATAAACTACATTTTTTATGCTTTACCGATCCTAAAATAAAGTTATAATTTATGCTCCTTCTTTGCCCGGAATGTCTCCAAACACGGCGATGTTTGTATTTTTGCTAAGTGTTTGAAATTTGTGCCATCGAAACCCATTTTTCTCATAGCACGTTCTGTATTGTTTGTATGTATAGATCTCCTGACCAAGACGTTAATAAGTTTATAAGTTTAGTATATAATCTGATATTTGAACTTTTTATGAAATTTGGTTCAATAGTAGTTTGCGGTGATAACAATATTCATTTAAAAAAATACAGGACTAAAAATACAGTGATAGTTTCAAATTTAGCATGGAATCATTCGTTATAACTCTATTCCAGTTATTTACCATATTACTTCTAACATTGATTATCATAATTGTTTTAGAAATGTATTATTTTTACCTTGCAATTGTAGCACTGAAGATGAGTTTAATCTAAATAAATTGCAATTCTAAGAAATATTCAGATATATTTTAATAAATACAGACAATATTTTTTTATAAAACATGAAAATAATTAATCAGCTGCTGATACTACTCAACTAAAGTTATTTTAGTAATTAGCTTACAAAAATGAGTAATAGCTCGTAAAGACATTGAAGCCAAAAGCCAAGTCACGTGAAATTGAAAGAAAAGTGGTGCGCATACATGTGGAAGACATTCCTTTTTCCAAAATGAATAAGTTGTATAGATATAAGAAATAAAATATTTGACTAGATTTTACACGGCACAAGCAACGGCATAAAAAGCATACTTAGATAAAATATAAATCTAAAATTTGAGCTACACACATTGAAACGTATATCTAAACCAAAAATCATTATAGATTAAGTATTTTCGTTTTTATTATAGAAATTGAAACTTAACCAATTACAAAATTGTGCAGTATCTTGTATGGTCAAAAATAAATCTTATGTGACGTTAAATAGCGTATGTAGATTTGATATAGTGGCAAATAGAAAAAATGTGAAAGTAAAATTATAAGAAACATGTTTTACTTTTATCATCATAGCGATAGTATGTGCTATTAGTAACCATAATTATAATATTATTGAATTGATTTTTATAATTTTACATTCATTTTAAAGTCACCGCATTGAAGCATATGTATGAATTGTAAAAATATATACGAGTGTTCATAGTATTCCAATTGTAAGTGTTGATGAAAAACAAAGAAAATATTATTATATCTTATAAGCTTATCCTACGAGTTACACGTGTTGATCATTGAATATTTAAAATTAGTTAAATATAATTTATTGCATTAAAAATTAATTATTCTTCAAGAATTTATTGATATTTGCAACTATCAATACCAATTTTTAATATCGATTTCGAGTGCGAATCGATTTTATTCTATATTAGCTTTTCTTTATATAATATCCAGACTGCATGATATGTTTCAATTTCCTTCATATATCAATTTAACAAATTTGGTGATATATATATATATATATATATATATATATATATATATATATATATATTATACACATAAATGATTTGGTAAAGATTGGGAAGATCTTTTGCCCAAGTTCAGTTAAGTCTAAGGAAGGTCCAAAGATTTTACAATCACAATTGACTTGTACAAATCAATCTTCACGACTTTAAATAATTTATGTAAGTATTGAAATATCTTCGTTTGTCAATAAATTATGGTATTTGATCTGATTCATGGTTAAGAAATCCGTCTAAATTAAAACTTCTTCAAAAAAGCCTTTCTGATTGATTATATATGGTGATAAAAGCCAAAAGCTTTTCAGTTCAAAGCTATTTATTTTTATCAATTTAATTCAGTTCAATTCAATTCAATTTAAATCTATTTATTGTGATGTCACCTTTTCCTTTTCCATATCTCAAAATTATTGAATGTGTCAAAATTCTTTATGCGGCTATCATT
>NW_020539128.1:0-56549 GCF_003426905.1 Ctenocephalides felis
TTTTTTTTTTTTTACTAACACAATAATCGGAAACAATTATTCTCACTCTGTATATAAATTAAAGATTCATGTTCTTGAATAGTAATTACTGGAAAAAAAATGTAAGTTGAAGTAAATTAATTCGAAACTAATTGAAGTCAATAATTAAAATTTATATCATTTTCATCGTCAATGAAAAATTTTACAAGCCAAGTTTTTTTTTTTTTTTTACTAACAATCTGAAACAATTTCTCATTCTAAATATAAATTAAATATTTATGTTTCTTGAATATAGTAATTACTGAAAAAAAGTAATTTGAAGTAAATTAATTTGAAATTGAAGGTAATTACGTATTACATTAATTAAATACGTATTGTTCCACCTCGCCAATGCGAAATTTCACAAATTTCAAATTTTTTTGCAAATCTTGATCAAACAAAAGTATTAAGCTAAAGCAGAAAAAAATATTTAAAGAGTACCGAAAAAAACAATTGTAATAGATTTTGATCCTAAAATTTTAGGATTCGGACAGTGCTAAAGCACAAAAAATAATCCTGTCCTGTGGATTTAATTGTTTTTAAACGTGATTATTAATAATTTTATCATAACTAGGATAGCATCAATCATTATTGTACATTAATAAATGAGTTCATTGTTCTATTAATGTTTAAAAGTTATTGTGAATTTCTATTGATACACAAGAAAGCAAAAAATTTATAAGACGAAACATGTTATTTTCCTTTCAATTGAGGAAAAATTCCTGGTACTTAAATACTTTCAATATATTACCAGTAAAATGGAGAAAGCAATGTTCATGATCAGCAATTGCCTAAAATGTTCACCTTATGACAATTTCTCAAAAATTAAGAAATTGAATTAAAATGTTATAATCATAATTTACCTCATGTAAAATTAACCACTCAACATATTAATTTTTGGAGAAAAATATATTATGTTGAGTGGTTAACTTAATCGGCATTGATGTATATTTCATCAGTTTATGATACCAAAAAACAGAAAGTAATCTTGATCAGCAATTGTTTGAAATTGAAATCCCAATATGCAATTTTATACGTACTATGTTTAGTATGCATACATATTTTGTATGATCCCTCATATCAGACACTTCTATCTGATAGAAAAATGATCTAAGAAAAACAATCCCAAATTGTAATCTAGGGAGTAGTAATAATATACCCTATTTTCAATTTTTACTATTGGCTTGGTTTTCAATGATATACATTAAATTGATGAATTAAATAATCGTGTGTAAATATAAATGGTCAAAATCTAATTTGAATGAACTAGAAATGAAATATGATAAAACACCACTGTTTGATGTAGATGCAGCAGAAACACCCCTTTTCATAAAGTTATCATTGATCCCTTTTATAGTTTCTATTGTAAATATAGTTATAGTACAAATAAATGAATAAATAAATAGCTATAACAAAAATTTATAAATTGCTCTAGTACAACAACTAGATGTTAAAAATGCTCGGAATATGACGATGACTAAAATAATACTGTTGAAAGTGCTTCAATTTCTGAAATCGAAATTACTATATTGTATTGATAAATACCTTTTTTCACCAAGTTACCATACAACTCGTTTATAGTTGTTTGTTGTAAATATAGTATAGCACAAATAAATAACTATAACAAATTTATAAATTGCTTTAGTACAACTAAATGTTGTAAATGCTCGGAATATAACGACTAAAAGAATATACTGAAATTTTTGAAATCGAAGTTACTATATACCGTATAGATAAGTGATAAATAGTTTCCGGATTAAATAATTGTCAAGTGATTTTAATACCTCTAGTTTTTTTTTACAAGAAAGATCCAGAAAATAATCTTAAATAATCGAAAACAACGTATTTTATTTGTACAAATGTATGATTTGAAAACCAAATTTGAATTTATATTCAATTAAGTGATTGAATATATGAAATATGTAAAACCATAAAAATTCGGAATTTTCCAAAATTAATTACTTCGAGCATCGAAATTCGACTCCCACAACGTGACTAAACAAAACTCAATAAATAAAATGTGAAATAAATAATACATAATGTAGATGCAATAAAATAAGTTTATAAAGATAAACGTAAATATATATGAAACACATGTTTTAAACAACACACATTCACAATTGAGAACGAATGAATCATTTCGATTGAGATTGCATCCAGGGCATCACACAAACTACTATTTAATATTTTAATTATTATGCTCTCTGTATCTACTATTAGTGCATCATTTTACAAGTGCATTATATTTTTTAGTAAAACCTTCATAATAGTATATAGCTTGGAAAACATAAATGTTACTTTATTTTATATACACGGTGAATTTGTTGGAAAAATGGACTATATAATAAAATATATTTCTTCAAGCCGATCCCCGACCATCAAAAGCCTGAGATCGGCTCTGATCGAAGGTTGGTTTGAATTAACAAAATATATTTCTATTATATAGTCTAACAGAAAAATACTCTCATAACTCCTGTGTATGGTCTTCGGCAAACTGGGCATGCTTTTACTGACAGCGAACACTTTATACAGGACACGACATGGCCACAAGGAACAAAAACAGCATTCTTTTCTTCCATATAACAAATCTTACACAATTTGTCCTCCGACACTGGAGTTGTGGATGCCGTGGTATCGTTCTTTTCCACGACAGGCTCAGGAGTGACACTGTCTGCTTTGGGTTCGGCAACACTCACAATGCTTGGGGTTGTTTCCAAGGCTTGGGCTTCGTTTGCGGTTAGTATGGCAGTCATCGTGGCTGCAACTTTGCTGATGAACGCTTTGCCCTTGATGAGTTGCACGTATACACATGTTGGGAACCATCGTGCGTGCTGTTCCCAAGGAGCATCCTCGGTTCCCAGTCTTTTAAACCACCACCACAGTGGAAACAGAGGGTACGGTCTTCGTGGCCTGTGTAGAAGAAGCCTGCTTCACTTAGTTCACCTGGACGTTGCTTTAAACTGCTCGGCCATTGGGAGTAAGATCTTAAGCGTGCTGCTTCAGTGGCGTACTGAGGGTATTCAGGACCCTTGGTGACAGGTAGGCCTAGGTTTTGGTTTTCTGGAACGGCATTGGGACGTATGGTTAAAGGCCCGCATACGTCGTAGCTCGGTCCGGGTCTTGGGGACGTGCTCGGAGGGTCTATTGGCACGTTTCCTACAGGCCTGTTGCGTAGGAATGGACAATTAGGAGCCAACGTTGATGGTCGACGGAGGGGTCGTCACCTTGTTCCCATCTGTCAATTTCAATTTTGCAGAACTCGCATCTGACCCTGTCGTCGACTTTCCTGTAGTAAAATCCCAATTTGGCTAGCACGGAGGGGCTTATGAAGCTCACTGGCCATCTTTCGAATGTTTTCAGTCGGTCCGCTTCGATTTTCATGTCAAGATTTTCATCGTCGCCATTGTCGGGGACATCAATGTCCGCGGATTGACTTGTTTCATCGACCGTTTTTGTAACTATTTCAGACTTTAGATTGATTATATCGTATACTTCGGGTCTTGTATCGATTGTTGTATTGTTTGGAGGCATTTGTAATGCGTTTAGAGACTGTTTTGATGCACTCTTATTGTTAAAACATCGAACACTGCGCGTGACGCAATAACTTTGTTACACTTTAGCCTTGTTTATAGGAGCCATTAATTTCACACGCGGATTACCGCAGCCTTTTTGAAGTTTGTGACCTTGCTCATTGTACGGTCAAACGAAAGAGAAAGAAGATTTCATGAAAATGTCAAGAATGTAGGTGTACCAACAACAAAGATCAACAAAAATCACGAACAGTAATATGTAGAATGATACACGGGTCTAAACCATAGACCTTATACAATTTCATGTATTGTATTTCATGTATTGAGGTCTATGATGGCGTCAAACAAAACTGTCAAACAAAAAAACAAAACTGTCAAACGTCAAAATAGTACACCCATTGTTATATTGTCTCTCACCTCTCACATTTAGACACCTTTTAGACAGTTAAATAGAAATCCCAATTGTAAGTATATAATTATTTACGAAAGCGGTTCTTTTACATTTACATGATCATACATTGTCTCTTCACAACCAATATTATTTCAGGGAGCCAAACATATAGTTATTCAAAACCTAGTAGAGTTAGATCTCGATTTTTGCAACCCATTGGTCGACATTTTGTTATATCTCTTGTAACTTTTGAACGGTTCGTCTGAAGTAAATGGTTTCTTCGGGGAATTTGTGCTAAATTAAATCGTCTATAATATCTTTTAATATAGTTTGACACTACAGTAATTTTAAATGGAAAATCCTTGCATATCTTTTTTCTAATTACATTGCCGATCGAATAAAGATTTAAAAATTCCATGTATGAAAGTTAAATAAAATTTTAAACGATTAGAATCAATTGCTTTGGTTAAATTGGAGAATGTGAAATGTCTTTAATGAGAATTTTAAACAATAAAATTATTTTATTAGAATTTTTTACTTTTCTAAATACTCTAAATTTAAAACCGAGTATGTTCATAATTAATCATATAAATCACATATCTTTGACATTTACCTTATAATATGTAATTTAAAAATAAATAAGAAACAATATTTGCAGCAAATAAATTATCAAATTTTTAAGAAGAATTCTAGAAAATCTCAATATTTTAAAAATCAAGATTTTGATTATTTTAAAATTAAGATATTATTTTTTTATAGTTTAGTGTTTTATTTGCATTTAAAATCTAGAGATCCAAGATGTTTTAAATAAGAAAAAATTGAACAGTAGAATTCAAAACCCAAAATCCATTTAAATTAAATCATTTTTAATAAACTCTAAAAACAAATTATATATTTTAAAGATTCGAAAAATTAAACTTGATATTATAGGTTTAAGTAAAATACACAAAAAAAATAAAATTTAAAATAAAATCTTTAACAAATAAATACTGTGATCATCGCATGTACATTATATAGGATTATAAATAGTATAAATATTATTTTTTCAACAAATATGATTATTTTACAAAACTGAAAACATATAATACCCTTCAAACTTTATTAAAAATATTTAAAGATTATTAAAGCTTTAATTTTAATTATATCATACCGATTGCTTATAAAATACCTCGATGCTTTGAGGCTAAAATATTTGTAAATGATATAGTAAAATATTTTAACAGATGAGCACAATAGCTTGATAAATTAAAAACTATTATATTATAGTAAATGTTTTCATTGTAAAATCTTATTATTAATATTTTGAGAGAAATATAAAAAGAGCGATTTGTTTATAAATACATAAATTCTAAAATAAACTAGATTTTTGAGAAGTGTTATCGACCAAACTTCGTATACATCACTCAAGTCTCTTGTATAAAAATACAATTTTTGTTAATATTTAAATTATTTTTCGGTGTTGATAAAATATCATATTATAGATATTTATTTATTTATTTTTATGCATGTTACTTTTATTAAAATTTATAATATGTTTAAAAAAATTTTTTTATTAAAAATGGTTTTATATATGTAAATAAATTTAAATTTTTACATATGTCGGCGTTTCAAGATATATTCTTAAAAGGTCAGTAAAGTGAATACGTAAAAGTGAATTTTGTTTAAATGCTAAAGCTTTAGTAATCACATATTGATTACAATTATTAAATGATTTATTTACAATTCAAATAGTATTGTAGTTTTTTATTCTTTGTATTTATGATAATATATTTATAAAAAATTGTCATCATAACTCTTTAAGATTCTAATATATAGATGCTATACAGATGATATTTTATTCACTTTTATAATGCGTTTTAAAAATGAACATCCTAGTTTCATGAAATACAACAATCAAAAATGAAAATAAAAAACAACCCAAAAAAAACTTTTATTCTATTATAAATTGAAAGTAAAAATTCTTGCGCTTTTATAGTAAACTAGGGGTGCGTTCGACTTGGACGCTTACGCGCTGTGAGCACGCCGTGAGCGCGCTTTCATCGTTCGACTTGGCGCTGTGAGTGTCACATAAGTACGCTCGTAGCACCATCGTGGGATGCTCGTAGCACATATTTTGCGCTCACATACGCTCACGCCACAGAGGTAGGGCAGCGTGAGCGTGAGCGTCAGTTGTTTTTACTATCTGTCATTTCATTCATTTATTAATTGTCAAATTCTTTATAATCCCGCAAAAATGGCAAGCTGTATATCACAATTATTTTTTAATATTAATATTAATATTGATTAATTTAAATTTAATTAATTTTAAATAATTTTAAATTTTAATTTTAATATTACTATTAATTTAGCATAAGCTAACCAAATTTCATTTATTCATTAATTGTTAAATTCTTTATAATCCCGCAAAAATGACAAGCTGTAGATCACAATTATTTTTTAATATTAATATTGATATTAATTAATTTTAAATTTAATTAATTTTAAATAATTTTAAATTTTAATTTTAATATTAATATGAATTAAGCATAAGCAAACCAAATTTCATTTATTTATTAATTGTTAAATTCTTTATAATCCCGCTGAATGATCCAGAAAGTAATAAAATTTACACAATTACCGTTACCGCCAGTTGCCGCCATTTTGATGCTTATTGACGCTCACAATTTCCAAAACGAACGGAATTTAGTTATCGATTCTGAGCGCTTATCGGCCAAGTCGAACGCTAAAAATTCGTGCTTATAAGCGTGAGCGCTCACAGCGCGTAAGCGTCCAAGTCGAACGCACCCTAGCTGACCCGGCAAACGTTGTTTTGCTAAGTAAGGTATTTTATAAACAATTTCCAGAGAATAAAAAAAAATAATACTTTTTGTGTAAGGATGTGTTGTTTGAATGCTATATACAATGAGGTATTATAGGAACAATAAACCCCACGTTTGTCTATATTTTATTAATACAACCAAACTGAAAGTTTTATACACTTTCTATAGAAAACATGGCATAATTCAATCCAAGTCTTTTTTGTCTTTCGACTTGTATAGTCATTACAAATTCCATTTAATCGATTATTGATTGCGTTTCGAATTTTTCAAATTTTTTTTTTGGATTCTGGATTTTGTGTATAATTGTAAATAATACTATTGAGCTTATACAAAGTTTTCAAATTTCTGCGAGGAGAGATAGAAAATAAATTAGGTATCTCTTAGTTTCAAGTAACATTCGACAAATTAAAATAAATTTAATAAAAAGTATATATGTAGAACAGGGCAAGGCACAAAGGTCCAATTTGACTTTAAGCAAATATAAATTTTATTATGAAAATCAAACCAATTATGACACAACAAATGACACATTTCAAACGAACAATTATCTGACTACGTTCAGTAAAACTACCAGCTACTTCATCATTTTGTTTTTTTTTTTGCTGTCTGTCAAAAAAATTTTATCTAGACCTTTTTACCCTATAACGGGGTAACTTGGAATGGCCAGATGGCAAACAGGTCTAATGTCATATTTTAATTTCAAAGGTTTATTACAAAATAATTACATTTTTAACTAATTGCTAAAAAACTACCAACGGAAGAAAATACTTACTATTATGGATTTTCAAAGATTACCATTTATCTCCCAATACCAAAGACATAAGAATCAAGGTTATAGCTGGTTATACATCTTTTTCCCTTTACTTTCAAATAGTGTTGTTAAACAATGCTTAGCTTTACTGATTTTTGACACTTCAGTCGTGGATCTTTATATATTACTATCCATTCTTCGATAAATTTGGGACATTATAATTGGGAATAAATTATTCGACAAAATGTACCTTTGATCGATTCCAAATTTAGGTTCTGAATTTAAATAACATAAATGACAAAAGAATTATAGAACATGTTTTATAAATACCAATGAGTATATAATTATACAAATGAGTACTTTCAGAGCATCGTGGTTTGAGAAAAATTTGATTTGTCAACCATACTGAGTTTTATAGTTCGCTTCACTGTTTATACGAATGGGCAATGGCACTATCATTATATTATAATTGTTAATTATTTATTTAAAATAAATAATTTTATTATTGATTCCCTACAAATATCAAATTGTCATCCATATGTGATTACATAGCTGTCATTTGCGTTTTGTTATTCCAAGTTGAACAGGATAAAAAGTATTCTATGTCCTTCTCTTGGCTCTAAACTACCAACTTTTACCAACTTTACCAAAGCCAATTTTCAGTTAAATCGGTTCAGCCTTCTTGAGTTATAAGTGGAGTAATTAATACGACTTTTATATATATACATAGCTGGGCATTAACTCGTTAATCCGTTAATCGTTAATTAACGAAGTTAACATTTTGATTAACGGATTAACTTTTAAGTTAACTTTTGAAAATGTTAACGGACACGTTAACTTCCGTTAAAATGCCAGAAGTCCGTTAATCGTTAATCCAATGCCCAGGACCGTGCCTGGCCAGCGTGCAGTGCGTGCACCGCACGCAGGCGGCCGCCTTTTGAGACGGCCGAGGGGCGGCCAAATGAAAAAAAGAACAAATTCAAAGACGGCCATAACAAAAAATGGTCGAAATAAATAGCTGTTGCATTAAAAGTCTACTGAATTAAAAGGCGGCCAAATTAAAAGACTGTTGGATTAAGAGGCGGCCAAGCTCGAAGTCCGCTGAACTCATTCGCTGCCGTAAAGTCCGCTGTATATATCTAAAAGACCAAAATTACCGTAGTAAAAATCAGCCAACGGCGGACCTATTGAATGCGACTCTGTTTCTAAATAATTTATAAGTTATAAACTCGGTGTAAGTGGCAACTTTGCCTAAATCAAGTTGCATGAAGTATCCAACATGTGTTAATAATCGACTTAACAATGAAAATATATTAATTCATGAGTACATTGCAAAGTGAAAAACTATCGCAGATTATTCAATTTTGTACAAATTTTCTAAAATATTAGTTATGTTTTATAAATAGTTTAAAAATTACATATTATTGAACAAGAAACAAACTGTAGTAAATTAAAAACAAGATCCAAATTTCCAAAGCAATTTGTTAATCAATAACTGACAAACGACTCGTCGATTATTGACAAAATTTAATCAGCAAGATTCTCAAATGGAAAACGTTTTAATGGTTTTTGAATTTTTAAAATCAATTCACTAATTAAAAATTTGAGACTTTTTTGAAAATTCTAAAGGCAAAACTAAGCAGAACGAGTGCTTATCGAATTTACGAATTTTGACGATTTTTCAAATGGGATTGTGCATTTTTGAGAAAAGGTCGACTAAAGATGAAATTTTGACTCACGTAAAAAAGCGCCGCTCATTTTTGCAATCTTTGATAGTACATATTTTAAAAATTAAAATGACTTAATGTGGGTCGAAATATTTAGTTATCTTAGAGAGCATGATCACTATCGCCAAAAAAGTTTTATAAATATCATCGTAAAGCAATATTTACCAATTAAACACGAAGAAACGAACCGACCGATCTCTTAGAACTAATCAGCACGATTCCTAAATGATATCTTTCAAACAGTTCCTGAATTTTTAAAATCGATGCAGAATTTTTGGCTAAAATGTGTACAATAAATTTTATATTTTTCTGTTGATTAGAAACAGCTTGGCCGATCGTCGCACAAAACTGACAGGCGCTAGTCATTATCTAGTTACATCAAATGACTTTTAAACTTTTGAATTGGATTTAACCGTTTTTGAGAAAACGTTGCCGAAAATTCAAAAATCGGCTTTCAAACGATTCAGAATGACTTAAAATGTCGAGAAAACTTGAAAATTACAAGACGATTTTTTTTGTGAGAACATATTGGATATTTTCCTATTATGCTATTTTTAAGGGCGGCCATTTATATGCTCGCACGCAGGCGGCCACATACCCAGGCACGGCCCTGCCAATTATTACTATTTACCGCACGGCACAGCTTTAGCCAATGCCTTATTAAATGACATAGAGAAAAGATTTGGACCACTCGTGAATGATGAACAGTGCCAACATGTTCAAAAGACTTGTTCAACGATGCTGCATTCCTCGGGGAACAGATATTCATAAATCAATTTATTAAATACAATACTGCTATACCCTCAAGCGCTGCAGTTGAACGTTTGTTTTCCACGGGTAAAGACATTTTGACACCAAAACGAGCCTCGCTTTCAGACGAGAACTTCAACATGTTAATGTTCATGAAGAGAAATATGCACCTAATACCCGACGCTTAACCCGTCGCGCGTTTCCTATTTTTCGCAAAAAAACTCTTTCCCTTTATTTAGAAAAAAATTCTTGTAAAAACAATATGCAATCATAAAAACAGAAAGTTGACCAATAGCGTTATTATCACGGTGTGTGCATAAAGCGCGTCGCGCCATTAAGCGGTTGAATTACACATTTGAATTATACAAGTATTTTGTTTTATTCATAACCTGTTAACTTCCAGAACCTAAACCAATAAGTTTTTTAAGTTCACCAAAGCAACGATATAAAAATGTAATTTTACACATATTAACGGATTAACGATTAACGTTAACTTGCGTTAATTATTCCGAAATGTAACGCTTTAACGTTTAACGAAGCTAACTTTTTTTGTAGCGGATTAACGATTAACGAAGTTAACTTTTTGATTATATATATATATATATATATATATATATATATATATGTTTCAACGTCGAAAAACTATCAAGATATATATATTATATATATATATATATATATATATATATATATTGAATGGTAGAATCTTGGATTTGTGTATATTTTGTAGAGTTTCGAACAAGAATCCAAAAATAATACAAAATAAAAAACAAGAAAAGTTCTTAATAAACAATTTCTTTATTTAATCATTTGTTTACTGTCAACGTTTCGGAACTAGGTACGTTCCATCTTCAGGACATCTGTCAAGGAACATGATCTTGATGAGATTTAAGCAAACAATATGTTTATGAATAGAAAATAGATTTTTCTTAAATAATAAATTAATTGTAACAAATAATAATGTACAGAAATATGATAATATGATCAAAATGAAAATGATAAAAATAAATGAGTGGACTATCAGAACAGGATATTAAAAATGATAGAAATTTTTTATGAAAGTTATGGAAAAAATTTTTTAAGAAAAGATTAACGATAAATTGAATTAATTACCTGTATGTTTGAATATACGTTAGCACTTTTTCACTAAACAAGAATTTTTAACAAAAAATGAATTTGTGAGTTATTTTTCGCCGAATAGTTAACTTTTGTAAATCAAAATTACTAAAAGTGTTGTTTTTTTTTTAAATTATTATTTGAAAACAAATAATATTGTTTTCTCGATGTTGGCTTTTCAAAACTAACTGAATTTGATGGTTCATATGTAACACGTGTAAACACTTGAAACGAGAACTGTGAGATTGTATGTATGTGTTTTTTTATGTTAGGGTGTAAATACTTAAATTATTGAACTTAAAAGGAAGTCGATATTAATTGTTTGTCAATCGACTTAGTTTTACAAACACTAGAAATTTCCGTTTCTCAACTTAACTTACACAACAAATTAACTTTTATATTAGATATGTAGATGACACTTTTTTTATCATTAACAAAAATCATATAAACACAGTACTAGATCTTTTCAATAACTTTAACAATAATATATCTTTCACACATGAACTACAAAATAACAACAGACTTAATTTCTTGGATGTATCCGTTTACAACACTAATAACTTTATTCGAACAAATTGGTACAGAAAAACTACATGGTCGGGTAGATACTTACACTATTCCTCATACTGTCCCAGAAACTATAAGATAAACACTGTTATTTCCCTTACAGACCATGCTATTTTGTTGTCTCACCAAACTTTCCATCCACAAAATTTATCCCTAGTAAAAATAACTCTAATTGAAAATGGTTACCCAAAAAATCTCATTCATTCAGTTATTCAAAAAAGACGAACTTTTTTAAAAACACAAATTAATTCTCCCAATACCAGTACCAACATCAGAAACACCAATATTATTTACTGCAGTATGCCATACGTTGAAGATTTATATTATTATTTTGCAAAAATTTGTTAGAAGAAAACATTTTAGTATCAGGCTCATCCTTACACTCCTTCAACCAATTCTTTACGAACATTAAATCCCCTACCCCATCCAATTTCAATACTAATGTAGCATATTCTGTTTCTTGTAATGACTGTGCTTTTCAATATATTGGACAAAGTTCGCAATATGTACACAAGAGAATGAGACAACATGAACTAAGTGTGGTCCACCATAAACAAAAAAATTTCAAAAGTACCCTAGTACAACACTCTATTGAAAACGCCCATTCATTTAATTTCACTCCAAAGATTTTATATCATGAAAGTTGCATCTTTAGGAGATTATTTGCGGAGAGTTGTCTTATTCTCTTGAATGTTTCTAACAGTGTCAACATTAGATCAGATCACAACCTATTACATGACTCATATTTAAATTTTTTACACTTTTTGACAAACAATTAATATCGACTTCCTTTTAAGTTCAATAATTTAAGTATTTACACCCTAACATAAAAAAACACACACATACAATCTCACAGTTCTCGTTTCAAGTGTTTACACGTGTTACATATGAACCATCAAATTCAGTTAGTTTTGAAAAGCCAATAGTATAACATCGAGAAAACAATATTATTTGTTTTCAAATAATAATTTTAAAAAAAGACAACACTTTTAGTAATTTTGATTTACAAAAGTTAACTATTCGGCGAAAAATAACTCACAATTCATTTTTTGTTAAAAATTCTTGTTTAGTGAAAAAGTGCTAACGTATATTCAAACATACAGGTAATTAATTCAATTTTATCGTTAATCTTTTCTTAAAAAAATTTTTCCATAACTTTCATAAAAAATTTCTATCATTTTTAATATCCTGTTCTGATAATCCACTCATTTATTTTTATCATTTTCATTTTGATCATATTATCATATTTCTGTACATTATTATTTGTTACAATTAATTTATTATTTAAGAAAAATCTATTTTCTATTCATAAACATATTGTTTGCTTAAATCTCATCAAGACCATGTTTCTTGACAGATGTCCTGAAGATGGAACGTACCTAGTTCCGAAACGTTGACAGTAAACAAATAATTAAATAAAAAAATTGTTTATTAAGAACTTTTCTTGTTTTTTTTATTTTGTATTATTTTTGGATTCTTGTTCGAAACTCTATATATATATATATATATATATATATATATATATATATATATATATATATATTATATATAAAAAGAAGTCGGGTTTTTCTTTCTGACGATATAACTATAAGAACCAAGAACTAATATTCTATCACTATATTTAACAAAAGGTAGCCAAGTAATTTCAACTCTTTATTGTCCAATCAAAGCACATTTGCTGATAATATATATGCCAATTAGTTGTAAACACCTGAAAAATTGTATAAGATATGTATAAAGAAATTATAAATTAACAACAATTAATATATAACTATTTACATTTCTATTACAAATTTTGAGGTTATGTTAAGAAACTATATTTCAAAATATTTTTTTTATTAATTTGTTGATGATTATACTTATTGCTGATATATATAATATAAACACCTCAAATACTCTATTTAAATACGTATAAACAAATATACATAAATACCTAAGTATATAAATAATTACATTCCCATTTTCAAGAAATAAATTTCCCCATCATTCATCTGGCATCGCTTGCTATTATTAAGAATTAATTTATTTGCCACTTCGTATTAATTTTCCGTGGTGATTAAAAAATTTATATTATTCACGTAATAATTTTCAAATATTGGTGATTAAAAAATGCATATTAATTCATAATAATAATAAATGCATATTTGTATCAAAACAGAAACACCGAATGACAGTTGACAATCGAATGTAAATGTCATGGATGAAATCATTGATAGTATCATAGATTGAATAAACTACATGGATAGTTTATAAATAATTATTTCTGAAATAGAATGAAAAACGGGATAAAAAGTATTTCATGTCTTTCTCCTGGCTCTAAACTACCTCCCTGCCAATTTTCATCTAAATCGGTTCAGCCGTTCGTGAGTTATAATTGTTACCACATAAAGCGATCCTCTTTTATATATATAGATTATATGATTTAATAGCTTGACTAAAAATTCAGTACAAAAAATAATTTTTGTTTCTATAAATATTTTTCAAATAAAGTAACGTGTTTTTTATAATAAAAGAGTGGTAAATTTAAATAAATAATTTGAGTTTGAATATTACAAATATTATTATTAAACTGTATACATAATAAAAACATCGGTTCCCTAAAATTTACCAATATGATTTTAATTAGTTAACATAAAAAAAAAATTTTACCAGGGAATAGTTTCATTTTGTTTTTATATTTCTTTGCTTTTCACAAACCAAAATACAATTCAAATAAGTGCATAAATAAAATGTCATTCAATTTATAAACATTTTTTATTTGAAGTTTTTTTTTCTAATTATTAAATTAAATGAGACTATCTAATGAATGTATGTTTTTTGTACATAAACTTAGAATAACACTTTTTATTTCGTTTTGCATTGTTATTATCTAAGTATACTTGTAACTATTTTTATTGAATTGAAGACGCAAAATTCTCTGCTAATAAAAGCAAATAAATAATAAAAACTTCAAATATTAAAAATTATAAATTTTTGAATGAGATTTTTTATGAATTTGTAAAGTACATCACGCCGTACATTTCTGTGCTCCGATGCACGAGTGAAGACTGAAAGTACGTCAATGTGCGAACCACGTGTTGAGGGTTAGGTCATAGATAAACAAGTATAATAGATCGCTATGTCTGGCGGTTTGACGTTACCTCGATTGAAATACAAATTTTTAAAAATAGATGGCAGCACATGTATAATATTTAAATTACCCCTGGTTTTACTTCTTAATTAGTACGTATCGTATACAGCCCCAAAAACCTGAATAATTTTTAATATTGGAAATAAGAACAAATCATACGAAATACAAAATATATATTTTCAAAGATATTACATATACAATTAAAATTATGTTTATATTACCAATTATAATTACAGTTATGGAATGTTTGAAAATATAATAATTATTATACATAATTATAAAAGTATTATAATTTCACAATTATGCTTAAATAATATTTCAAAAACTAAATATCTAAGTGAAGAAAATCACAGAAGTATTTAACTAAACTAAGCACAAATAACTGACTAATATTAATGACTTATTGACTAATATTAATATATTAAAATCTTAAAAACTAAGAAGAAACTACAAGCACAGGAGCACGCAATGAAATTACAAATTTAGAAGGAATGACAAATAATACAAACATTTAAAGGGTTAAGAAAAAAAACAAATAATTTGTTAAAAAGTACAAATACTTCACAAACAAAAAGTCCTAAAAACATAAAATATATATATTGATATCAAAATTGAGAGAAATTCAAATTCCTAGGATTAAAACTCATTTACGAGACATTGTTCTTTATTAATTCTGTATTAATGTAATAGTTATTGCGCTATCTTATTGAATTAATAGTAAAGTTGCATTTAACAAAACCTTTGAATAGTTTCTGTACGAGTGTTTTATAACATTACATTTAGCCATGTTCCATCATGAAAACATTATCATTGAAATTGCCATAAAAGATCAACAAAGTGTTTACAATGAACAGAATAATGTTTTATGCACATACAATTGCTTATGAATCAAAAGATAAAAGCAATATTTTTGATTCCCAAGGTCGGTAACAAATATATCTTGAATTTAAACATTATATTGGGATGTTACACAAGTTTATTTGAAGAATATTATAACACTAATCTTCAATCAAAATACATTAAAATATTATGTATGGTATAGACTCTCTTTATAAGTGTTTACATTTGCTAATGTAATAGATAATCTTATTAAATATATCAATGAACTTACGTTGATGAACATTTAAACCAATACTAGTTTACTTTATAAGTGTTTACATATGCTAATGTAATAGATAATCTTATTAAATGTAACAATGAACTTACATTGATGAACATTTAAACCATACTAGCTGAATAACTGTTTTGCAACTTCAACAATATGAGATTCAATCCAATCATATAACAATTCCGAAGATAATGGTATTTCATCAAACATCAAAACACAGTATCTGCTACTAATACTTTTTAAAAGAAATAGCTGAACCTAATGTTTTAAATAGACACTCATAAATACCGCTATACACTTGTATCTCTGAATGCAACTTTCTCAATGTTTGAGGACATGGCAAAATAAATATTTGTCTCCAAAAATAGTAGACCTGTGGAGACTTTTTGTACGACTTATTCCTTAAATTATTGCATTGTTTATGAATCCTTCTTGTCATTACATATTGCATTCCTTGGTTGTCAAAAGTACTCCTGCGCTTTGTTCGTGCATTTTGCAGCAATTTGCAGGTACCCCCAAAACACCTATTCAATATAATAACATGTTGACATATCTTGATTATATTGTTACGAATGTGTGGGTGAGGACCCACACACGGATGTAAAATAACACATTACTACCCCTCTCCCTATGCGTGTAAACCATGTCCCTGATGAGGAATGTGTCCGCGGGCTGAGGGTTGTTGTCTGCATTTAACAGTCTTGGAAGTCGGTCGTAGGCCCTCAGGGGTGTCGGGTCGAAAGATACCGTTCTTAAGTATAAGTCGAAGGGATGAGCGCGGTGCAGTGCGCGCAATGTTTTATCAAATTAATGTTGACGATAATGTAAGTTAAAATGTTATGGGGGGCAGCGTATCGGAAGCTGCCCCAAACCGAATATAGACTTTGTGTAATTATAAGATGTGATTTAAGTGAATAATGTGAATCGGGCCCGATGTATGGACATGTGATGGACACTGGTTGCGCCGTGGTTAAAGATAAGTCTAGAATAAGTTGCATGTTAGAATAAGAAATGTTTAGATTAAAGGATTGTTATGTTTAAATATAGGTTTGTTAATTAAGTAACGAACAAACGCCTTTTCATTAGTAGTTTTAAAGTAATCAGTTTCTTACAGGATCGCGACGTCACGGTAAGGGTGTAGAAAGACCGCGAATGTAACAACAATAGTAAACTAGATACTGTATCTGAAAGGTTAATTTCACTTAGGTTGTGTTTCATGCAAATTAGACGATTGCGACATGCAAATGGACAATTTGAAATGTTTGGCCAAATTATCAATGTGCCTGTTGACATTAAAAATATGGTTGATTTATTACCTCGTAATATTGATGATGATCATTGCGTTAACATTCACATAAAAAAGCAAATGATTCATAGATCAAGCTATGTGCAGGGCTTGATAAATAAAACAAATATAAAAGTATAGCTTCAATTTGTTAGGCAAGACGGATATTACAGCTCTTCAAGGAATGAGATTATATCGTCAGCGAAAAAGTAAAAAAATACAAACAGTGAATGAATGTATGTTAATTTTAATTACATGAAGTTCTTCAAACACAATTGTTACAGGATGAATTAATTTGCAAAAACAATATTTGTTTTGGCGTTGTTTTACATAATCCGCTGTGTGAATGAATATTATAGAATTTATTAATCAGCAATTACTTTAAAACGATCATGTCATATTTCAAGTACGGCTTTGATTACATTATTGTTTGTAAATATTACACATATTTTCAATGTAATCATAAATATATAATTTATAAATTATCATTATATAAATGTGTATAATGATTGACGACACTAATAAATGTGTGCATCACGAGTGTTACCATATTACTAACTAGTTGGTTTGGTATTTAGCCTTGAGGCAAGTTACATGAACTTCCCGAAATGTGTAAATAATCGACTTAATCAAAAAAATGGGTAAATAATATACTTCATTAATCCTACTTTAAAAAAACGATAATAATTTTAGCAAACTTTGACGAATTTTTAAAATTAAACTACTTGTCGTTAGGCCGTAATATTACAGTAAGTTCTATAAGACCATGATGTATATCGCCAAAAAAATTTCCATAAAAATCGGCTTAAATTTTTTTTTCAACAGTTAATAATAAGAAAACGGCTCGGTAGATTTTCACCTAAAATTAATCAGTACCATTCCCAACTAATATCTTTCGAACAGTTTTTGATATTTTAAAATCGGTTCGGTAGGATGAGCTTAAATGTCGACGAAAATTTAACACTTTTTTTCAACAGTTAATTACAAGAAAACGGCTCGGTGGATTTTCACCTAAAATTAATCAGTATCATTCCCAACTAATATCTTTCGAACAGTTTTCGATATTTTAAAATCGGTTCGGTAGGATGAGCTTAAATGTCGACGAAAATTTAACACTTTTTTTCAACAGTTAATTACAAGAAAACGGCTCGGTAGATTTTCACCTAAAATTAATCAGTATCATTCCCAACTAATATCTTTCGAACAGTTTTTGATATTTTAAAATCGGTTCGGTAGGATGAGCTTAAATGTCGACGAAAATTTAACACTTTTTTTCAACAGTTAATTACAAGAAAACGGCTCGGTAGATTTTCACCTAAAATTAATCAGTATCATTCCCAACTAATATCTTTCGAACAGTTTTTGATATTTTAAAATCGGTTCGGTAGGATGAGCTTAAATGTCGACGAAAATTTAACACTTTTTTTCAACAGTTAATTACAAGAAAACGGCTCGGTAGATTTTCACCTAAAATTAATCAGTACCATTCCCAACTAATATCTTTCGAACAGTTTTTGATATTTTAAAATCGGTTCGGTAGGATGAGCTTAAATGTCGACGAAAATTTAACACTTTTTTTCAACAGTTAATTACAAGAAAACGGCTCGGTAGATTTTCACCTAAAATTAATCAGTATCATTCCCAACTAATATCTTTCAAACAGTTTTTGATTTTTTAAAATCGTTCGGTAGGATGAGCTTAAATGTGGACGAAAAGTTTTTTTTCAAATTACAAAGAAACGGCTTGGCAGATCGTTGCACAAAACTGACAAACGATAGTCCTCACCGAAATACATCAAATGGCTTTTAAATTTCTAAAATCGGTTTAGGCGTTTTTGAGAAAACGTCGATCAAAAGTCTAATTTTGACAAATGCCAAAAAGACCATACTGATTTTTGCAAACTTTGACGAATTTTTAAAGCTGAACCAGTTGTCGTAGGGCCGTAATATTTTAGTATGATCTAGAAGACTATGGTATCTATCGTCAAAAAAATAATCATAAAAATCGTCGAAATTTTTTTTTTTAAAACTTTATTACAAGAAAACGGCCCAGCCGATCTCTACCAAAAACTAATCAGCACGATTCCCAACCAATATCTTTCGAACGGTTTTGAATTTTCAAAATCGATTCAGAATTGCGGGCTAAAACGTAGACGAAAAATTTTTCACTTTTCTGCCATTTATAAAGAAACGGCTTGGCCGATCGTCGCACAAAACTGACAAACAATAGTTCTCGTCAAGATACATCGAATGGCTTTAAATTTTTGAAATCGACCCAGCCGTTTTCGAGAAAACGTCGATTTACGACAAAAAATCTGTTCACATACACACACACACACACACACACACACACACACACACACATACTTTTTCCAAATTTGGTCTCATTCGATTCAGAATGGCTTGAAACGTCGAGAAAACATAAAATTAGCGAATCGGGTTTTTTGATGAAAACATAAACTTCTCCTTCGGGAAGTTAATTAGGGCATGAATCAAGGGTAGTAAATAATAAATAAAAGGGTTTCACAATAAATAAAAAGGAGATTCATGACAAAATGGTGGAAGCGCCGGGTACTACTTTTCGTTGGTTTAACGATCAAATGATTAAAAAGTATTAATTTGTTTTGGTAATCATTTGATCCACCATCGACGGCATTATTACGATCTCGGTAAAACAATTTTATTGTTGGTTCATTCGCGGTTATTTTTCCTTGCGTGTAAGTTTACAGTTTCCTCGTTTTATTTTTTTTTGTTATTTTGTTATTGATCAATTTCGGGTTTCGATTTGTTTTTTCGCGAAGATTCGGCATTTCTTGATTACGCGTTATTATTAAATTGGCATTTATGAAATTTGTTGAACTCTTGGTTATCATAGTTGAGTGTACAGAAGATTGTTGGAACACTTAAAATTATGAAAACATAGTGCAATTTGAAATAATGTTTAGCGGTATATATAAATTGAAATGTTGTTGTGTGATCAAAGGGGTTTTCTATGTATGTTGGGGTTAATGTAAACGTAATTTGCGAAATTGGTTGGCGCGAAAACGAATAATCAAGTAGTTCAAGGAATTGTTAGAATTTTGATTTGTGGATTTTGGAAATCTATTTAATTTGTAAAATTTAAAGGTTGTTTTGTAATAATTTTGAAATGCTGAATCTATTTATTGTATTTGTATTTTTGTTCGTTAATGTTTCTTTTTGTAGAGTCGCGCGGTTTGTTTTATTTCGATTTTTTGGGAAAGGCTTTTGTTCGTGTACTATTAGATACGTGTTTCCTAGGTTAATTATAATTACCATCATTTTAAATTAAGATTATTAGAATATAAATTTTAAATTCGAAATTATTATAATTCGTGTATAGAAAAATATTGTTCTATACAGATTTAGAATTTTTGTTTATTACGAACATTATTGAAATTGTTTAGTGTATTGTGTTATTCATAATCATTTTCGTAAACACTAGTACATAAAATTTATGATGATTGCCAGATACATTAAGTTATGTTATACAGTTAAGTGTTGTTTCATGGAAATCGTTCTTGTGAGTAGAGTTTATTTTTTTTTATATATATAGTCGTAAATATTTTAAAGAAAGTTATTTTAAAATATCATATTGCAAGGGTAAGATATCGTTGAAGTCCTTTTCTCTTAGAATTCGATTTCAAATCATAGACATTTAAGTGACGCAGCAAGATAATATTTATGTCTTTTTTTTTGTGTAAACATTTCATCCCTACGTTTTTAAGACGCCACAACGCGGGTGGCTAGTATATGTGAGTTCGAAAATCCAGACATCGTTCTCGTGTTGCGAATTGCTGGTCCCTATATGTCAACGCAAGGCTAAAAGCTTTTTTTTTTTCGTTGCATAGATAGTTTTAAGTGTAATGTAAAAAATATTTTAAAATTAGGGAAGATGTCTTTGTATATATATATGTTTTTTTTTGTTGAGTCAGGGATTTACAATCATTTTCGAATACATGTGGCTGTTTTTAAATTACGAGCGAATTTCTTTTTCAGTTTAGTTTTGTTTGCGCTATTGCGTTAGAGTATTTTTATTATGATTTGTTTTATCTCAAAATTTAGAGCAGTTTTGAGAATTGCGGAGTTATTCGCCTCCGTGCATATGAGGTGCCGAATATTTGTTTGGGAATGCGTCGAAAGCAACGGCTTACAGGGATTTGAATTGTGGCAAATTTTTGTTAGGTCGATCACCACCGCCTGGATAGCTTGTATATAATTCAGTGCGAAAGCTCTTGGTGACACCGATTTTCGATATGCATTTGAATTGATCAGGATGTCTTTGGTGATTTTCAATTAGAGCGGACTTAGTCACCCCGATCTAATTGTAATCAGTCGAGCCCACTGACATCAAGGTCGATACGGCTCATACTGCCAATAGTGAAATGGGATTAGAAATTTAATTTTTATATTTGATAGTTTTTTTTTATGGTTGTTACTGTTAAAAAAATACTTTGATGCTGTTTTTATTATTAATTTGTTTTTTGAATTATTATTGAATTGTTTGTGTGTAGTACTTAATGTTTGATATTTAGTTTTCGCGGTAGAAAAGATGGTTAAAGGAAACATTGAATAAATTTTATTTTCAGTTTAAAAATCATAGGTTTCTTGTCCCTTTCATTCAACCGGTTATGTTATTTTGCAATTATTCCATTAGCGCAACAAGACGGCAGTCACATGTTTAGTCAAATATAGATAAGGGAGATAGGAATAAAGGATTAAGGATAATAATAATGTGATAGGATCATAGTAATTATAAGATAATAGATACGTAGTAAAATTTAGTTGGATAAATTTGCGAACGGGTACTCTCTAGGTGAGACGGAACTGTTAGAGATGCGTAAAAAGGGGCGTGTACAACACGTAAGGGAAGACGAATGCAATGCGACAAAGGGACAAATAGAAATGCATGTATAGGATATGAGGGAGGTACAAGATGCAATAAATGAAATAAGCAAAAGCGAAGAATGCATAAGTCGCTAGGATTTAGGAAAGAGATAGTTTGCAAAGTGAAAGTAAAGCGAGAAGAAAAATAAAAAAAAAATGACGAGTTACCGTATAACACATAGGTGAAATAGTTAGATTATTTAATAGTTGTTCTTTTTTTTTGTAATTCAATGCTCGATTCGGTTTCCAAATGTTTTATAATGTCTGTATGACACCTTTTGGCAGAATTGTTATTTATTACACAGGTTGTTTGTTCTTTTACGAGATTTATTATATAAAATAAATTACTTGTTTATAGACTTTGTTATTTTCGACAATTCATGCGCGCCCAGATATAATAGAGTTAAGAATAGTATTTAGATAGAATATATAGGTCAAAAAAAAAAAAGTAAATGCGTAGTTAGCAAGTTTTATGAGCGAGATGGTTTACAAAATAAAGATAAAAAAAAAGTGAGTTACAGAATAGCTCATAGTTTAAGTACTATTGAATAATTTGATAATTTGTATATTGCTATAATTTTAAATAACAATGCGTATGAGTTTATTTTGTTGTTGTTGTTTTTATTAATTATCGTGTCTATTTATTACAACAGTTTCTCTTCGATTAAGTAAAGTCATCTTAGAAAAAAAAATAACATTTATAAATTGGTTTTTGCAATGCAGGCGCGATCAGACGAATTATATTAAGAATATATTGTTGTTAGAGATAGGAAAATGCAGTTTTATAAATAGAAAATTAATAATTTAGATTTTAGATCATAGTGTCATAAAAGGAGTATGCTTAAAATGAAGAAAAAGAGAAGAAAATTACGAATAGGATTTTGAGTAAAGAATGTTATGAATAATTAGAAGATAGAGACAGAATAGGGCGGTTTAACAGCAAGTGCAGAGGCGTTGGTTTGTACTTTGGTGTTTCTTTTCCATCACTCAGAGAGCACTGGGCGATACTTTATAACCGTTGAGAATAATGTTGGGATAAAATGATATTGGGGAAAAAGATGTTGAGAAAAAAAAATGTCATTGTGAGGGATTCAAGGAATTAAAGAAAATAATTCGCGTATGAGAGAATACGACGCGAAAAGAGAAAATTGGTGTTAATAGGTGATTGGGGCAATGATTAATTGTATTTCTTATTATTTTGATTTGGTTGTGAAAGTGGTTGTTTAGTTCAGTCGGGAATTGAGAAATAGTGTGTGAGTATGCATATTTTTATGAATGTCAGCTGGCCAGCTAAGTATAAGAGATAAGTGTATTTTGATTTTTCCCTCGGTTTAAATGAAAATGTTTTAGGTTTTAATGCAAGATTTGAGTGAATATAAATTTTAATTGATTGTTGTTTTGTGTTTGATATAATGTATGTGGGTTATACTCGGGGTGTTTAGAAAAAGTAAATTGAGGATAGAATTGGGTTTTGCAATTTTTGGGAAAATTTGGGATTTTACGGTTTTGGGGAAAGATCGCCCGGGCTGGTGTTTTGTTGTTGTTATGGATTATTGATTATGGATTTGATTTTGATCTCACAGCATGGGGATATAGATTTGGGCTGTGGGAGCACCCCCAGCGAGGGTTCTGGTGCTCTGAGTGAGACCGTTGAAGCGTGATACATCACATACAAGCTGATTGCTATCACGCTATCCATTTGGAAGCTTTGGTTGTTGATTATGGTATATGTATTTTAGTGAAATTTTGTGGATTTCACGCTAGAGCCGGTACTTTTTACCACATTGTACCGCCGCTAATGTGAGGTTTTGGAGCAGATATCCGCTCCCGATGCCTGCTCAAAAACTTCCGCCATCAGTAAGCGTCGCGCGACGTTGTGTGTTGTTTGGTTTTTATTGCTGATGGTAATTTCCTTCTGAAATTATAAGCGGGCGCGATGCTGCTTCAGGTCTTTTATTGGATAGGCAAGGTGCTATGGGCATCTAGCACCGTTTGGAGCCTAGGAACACCGGGGAGACAAGCATTCCGACGACTCACTTCTTGTTTTTATATTGAGAAGCGCACTTGCTGTACACGGTTTAATAGTAATAGAAATAGTTAGACTAGGGTAAAAGTAAATTACGTTTATGTTTGCGTTGTACGTTAATAGAGATGGGACCGCCAAATTCAAAACAGTCAGCAATTCCCGAATTTTAAAATAATATGTAGAGTATTTTAATTACTTATGTTCAATTTGACTTTTATTGTTCTTATTCTCGCTCTTAGTCTTACTCTTGCAATGCTTTTCTTTTGTTGTGTGTTTTCTGTTTTTACATTGTTGAAGTAAACATTGTTGGTAATAAGTAAGTAACTAGGTTTAGGTTGATTAAGAAATGCGTTTATGTTTTACACAAGTCAAATGTTTATGTTGAATGTATATTTGTTGTAATTATAATGTCATTGTCTTTACGTGTTGTTAATGTTGCCATTGTTAGAATAAATTAAAAAGCCGTTAAGATAAGAATATTAGGATATAGTGTTACGTTTTTTTTGTTTTGTATAAATAATAGTGATAAGTTTAAATATTTTTGTGATCAGTTTATGAGTGTTTTTATGTTATTTACTTTTATTATGTCTGATAATTTTAATACGTGATAAATGTTTTGTTCACTAAATTTGATAGGTTTAATTAATTATAATCGATTTTGCTATTGTATTTGAATATAGGCTAGGTATAGGTAATAATGAAAGCAATAAACTTAGGTCAAAGTTTTAATAGACAGTGGATAAGTGAAGTGACGTTTTTTTTTTTTGTTGGTTATAACACTTTTTGGACAAAGACGTTAAAACTGTTAATGTGATCTTACTCTCTGTGGAAAACTGTTGTGAAGTGAGTAATTTCGATAGTGCGAAAAAAAAAAAATGAAACGCGTATACGACTACATTATTGGCACATCGCGACCCGAATTGTGGCTCAGAGCGCTGGGGGTCGACGCCTATGCAGATGACATGCCGGATTGAGCAAAGGTCTGAGCCTACGGGAGGAGAGCAGACCGCAGATCGAACAAGTGGGAATGCGCCACCGATGTTTTATCCAAGGAGCAGACAGGTATTGGAGTGCGCCACCTAGGTTTCGGAGCAGGAAAAGCCGGTGCTGCACCAGGGATGGAGTTTTGAAAGATCGAGGGCGATCTTTAGAGGAGGTGGGGTAGTGTTACGAATGTGTGGGTGAGGACCCACACACGGATGTAAAATAACACATTACTACCCCTCTCCCTATGCGTGTAAACCATGTCCCTGATGAGGAATGTGTCCGCGGGCTGAGGGTTGTTGTCTGCATTTAACAGTCTTGGAAGTCGGTCGTAGGCCCTCAGGGGTGTCGGGTCGAAAGATACCGTTCTTAAGTATAAGTCGAAGGGATGAGCGCGGTGCAGTGCGCGCAATGTTTTATCAAATTAATGTTGACGATAATGTAAGTTAAAATGTTATGGGGGGCAGCGTATCGGAAGCTGCCCCAAACCGAATATAGACTTTGTGTAATTATAAGATGTGATTTAAGTGAATAATGTGAATCGGGCCCGATGTATGGACATGTGATGGACACTGGTTGCGCCGTGGTTAAAGATAAGTCTAGAATAAGTTGCATGTCAGAATAAGAAATGTTTAGATTAAAGGATTGTTATGTTTAAATATAGGTTTGTTAATTAAGTAACGAACAAACGCCTCTCATTACTTGTAGTTGTAAATTTAAATAATCTTTCAGCAGTACGCGATAAAAGGTAACAGCGAGTTTAACTAACTAACAATAAAATAAGGATTATAAATGAAAGAATTAAAAGGAATCCGTAACAATATATAATTATTGCTGCAATTATTATTAAAAAATACCTTTGCGGAAACTTGTATTGGAATAGCTAAATATTTTAACCTGCACTTGACACTTTTTTGGGTACTATAAAAACACTTTGCCATATTAAATTTCACAAATGTTCACTTAAACAAAATTAATTAATTAGAAACAACACGAGTTCAAAAAGTTAGGTTATTCGTACAGCCATACAGCGATCAAATACTTGACAGCCACTTGCATGAACCACGAACAATTTGTAGTTGAAATTGAGTGCACATGAGCCGTCTGTTTTTAAAAATTGAAACTACTCAGGACCAAAACAGTGCAACGCGCATTTGTTCGAAGATAACTCCCCATGTTCGAACTATTCAAATACCAGTCCATTTCAAAACACGGTAATCTTCATTTGTTCGGAGATTACCGGCCATGGTAGTTGGCCGGGTGGTTTTCATTACAAAGTACGCATTTGACGTTTTGTTGATGCGATCTGTCCATTCGCATTTTTTACTGAGATGATCGCCAGCACATTTCACACATCTTGCGTCTCTGAAACAATACGATTTAGTGTGACCATAACGTTGACATTTTGTACACTGTACAATTTCTCTTGTTGGATTTTTGGGCTCAGTTTTAACTCTAATTCTATTCAAAAATTCTATGTTGAAGATGTCTTTGTTGTTAGCGTTTTGTTCCAATTCTACCATAAACATATGCAGTGGAGCACGAGTAAATCTGTGCTTGATGTTGGCTATATACACAACTTTGTGTCCATGAGATTCAATTTCATTTTTGATGTCTTTTATATCGGTGCTGAAGTGAATATTTCTAATGACTACTTTAAAGGTTCGGTTGGTTTTGCTTTGAAAAGAGTGCATCTGTGTGTTTCTAATTTTTAAGAGGTTCAAAATTTTGTTATATAGCTGTGCAGAACTCAACTGTATTCTGACTTGATCTGTACCAACAATTAGTATAGTTACCTTTGGCGTGTGTTTCTAGTAAAATTGACAAAGGTCTGATGTCTTTGGTGGCGGTTTTAAGACTACTTCTTTCTCTGTTGGCTCTGGCTCTTGAACTGCATTCAAAATTTCAAAGGAATTGCTGGTTAATGTAGGGTTTAACCAATACTCTCCAGGTTTCTTTGCTTTATGTTTTTTGTACTTAACCTCGATCCATTCTTCAAAGCTCATGACTTTTGATCCTTGTTTGGAGGTCGATGGTGGTTGGTTGTGTGAAATCGACACAGGATGAACATTATCTAAACAAGATGAAGAATCGTTCAAAAGTGAGTTTTCTGATGGGGTCCGGGTCTGCTTATTTGGATTTTCTATATGAATTTTCACGCTTTTCCGAGGCATCGGTTGTGGAATAGTTTGTTCAGTATCCATATTTTCTTGACAATTAATCGAATTTCCGTTTAAATTATTTGATAATTTGAGACGTAATTTTTCTGTGGTTTGATCCGAACATGTTTGCAAATCTTCATGTAATATATTATTTGTTTTGGTAAGAGAAAGTTTGTTCATTGTGTCCCCATAAGGGTGACACAAAAATGTGTAATGTCAACACACTAATCACTATACAAGTTAAGTACACTGTTATAAAATATCACTTATTTAATGTTTGTAAAAACTACATTAATTTCGTATTTTGATTATGGTTTACATATACAGTATAATAATTTGACGCGAGAGCATTCACTTTCACACGTCCGTCCACGTCGAGGGTTCGACTTGAACTGTGTTTGGGCACCTGGTTTGCACTTTTTCGCCACCCCGTGAAGTCATATCGTATTCACTGACATTTTTATGAGCTTGCCCGTTTCCTATTTTTACGTTCAGAAGGAATACTTAAAGGGTCCTCCGCTCGACATGATGGCGCTGCTTTTGGCATTCAAATTAATGGCGCAAAATTTGAAAAAAAAATTAATGAATTTTAGTACACGGGTATTTGAAACTAAATTTGGTATTACAATCCTATTATGTTTTGTAATAATACAATAATAACAACAATATACTAGATAATATTATATTATAATAAATATACAATCAAATCGAAATATAAATCAACAAATACACTGCAATACACTGGTTTATATATAATAGATATCACATCTAACCTACTGGAATAACTTCTACACTTTTTTCTACTTATTAATATAAATATTTATTGAAATTTAGTGAATAATGCATATAGTGTTAGTTCATTACATTGTCTGTCATTCTTAACTCTCATTAACTAATAATCATCCCGTGCAAAATTTGACATTCTTAAGCAATTCATTTTCTCCCAAGTATATTCATATCCGTGTGAAGTGGTAATCCAATTTTAAACAGTTGGAACAGCTTTTTATTTGTGTATTATATCTTTCTTGTAGAAGCGTATACTTGATTTCTAACGAACGAACACGAACGAACATGTCGAACAAGAAAATACAAAGAAGAACGAACAGGAACACGAACGAACGCGAAAAATTCCAAACGAAAATTCCAAACAAGCGCTTAAGAGCAGTGAGCGCTTGAATTTTCGTTGTTCGTAGATGTTCCGTGAAACGTCAGTTTTATTATTGATATGGATGTAAGCTTTAATCATACGGCATTTTCACTGGTTTTTGTGTGATTTTTGTTCGTGTATATTTTGTAAATATACTGTAAATAAATTATTCAATTAATTTCACTCAGTTTTTGTATTTAATATTTATATTTTGAGTCGTTTTCTTTCTTCAGCATTCATATTTGGAGCAAGCTGAACATTCCAGGCTTGAGCTAACTATACTCAATTTTCAAACTCTCATCTTCAACATATATGTTGAATGTCTATGTATGATAACAAGTTTAATATTTACTTGTAAAGACTGCAATTTCTTCTTTACTGCAGCTTCTGACATCCCAAACGTTTTGCCTACACATTCCCAAGGATCGTTTTTTTTTCTAATAATTTCATAAAAAGGGTCTTTAGTCTCCCATATTACAAGAAACTTTTCTATTTCATTTATGAATGATAAAATTACGTCATTTGACCATTCCATAATTTATTCAAAATTTTCAAACTGTACGCAATGATTAAAAGTAAATATTATTAAATTATTAAAATTATTATTAAATTATTGAAATTATTAAAACAAAAATGTTTGTCTACATTCGTGGTAGCGTCCACACTGCACATACGAGTTCAAACATGAACGAACAATCCCCTTTGATGTACCGACAAGTTGCGGAACATTGCTCGCCATGTTTGTTTATGTTCGTTCGTGATCGTTGTGAGGGTTGTGGCTCCACACTATGCTGTTGCCGTTCGTTTTGGTACGTCCATTTATGTTCCAAGGGGAGTTATCATTGAACAAATGCGCGTTGCACTGTTTTGGTCTTGAGTAGTGTCAATTTTTAAAAACAGATGGCTCATGTGCACTCATTTCAACTACAAATTGTTTGTGGTTCGTGCAAGTAGCTGTCAAGTATTTGATCGCTGTACCCGCTGCTGTACGAATAACCTAAGCACCCTAAGCATATGGCATAACCTAAGTTTGTGAACCCGTATTGTTTCTAATAATTTAATTGTGTTTAAGTGAACATTTAAGTGAAATTTAATATGACCAAGTGTTTTTATAGTACCCAAAAAAATGTCAAGGGCGGGTTAAAATATTCAGCTTTTCCAATACCAGTTCCCGCAAAGGTATTTTTTTTATAATAATTGCAGCAATTATTATATATAATCAAGATATTTCAACATGTTATTATATTGAATAGGTGGCTTGGGGGTACCTGCAAATTGCTGCAATATGCACGAACAAGGCGCAGGAGTACTTTTGACACCCAAAGAATGCATGACGCTTTCAAAACTTTATTCAAGGAGATAGGATAAGAATAATTTATAAACAATGCAATAATTTAAGGAACAAATTGTAACAGAGTATTAAATGTTCTAAGAAGTGTTAAAATTTAAAAGGAAGAAAATTCACAGCCGAGGACATATTTCTTGCTTTAAATCTGTACAAATAGTCTCCAAAGGCCTACTATTTTTGGTGACAAATATTTATTTTGCCATGTCCTCAAACATTGAGAAAGTTGCATTCAGAGAAACAATAGTACAGCAGTGGTAATGAGTATTTATTTAAAACATTAGGTTGAGCTATTTCTCCTAAAAAGTATTAGTACCAGATACTGGTGTTCTGATGTTTGATGAAAAAAAATTGAAGTAAATTAATGATTTTAAACTAATTTAAATTATTAATTGAAAATCCGTATTGTTTCACCTCGTCAATGAGAAATTTTACAAGCCAAGTTTTTTTTTTTACTAACACAATAATCGGAAACAATTATTCTCACTCTGTATATAAATTAAAGATTCATGTTTCTTGAATAGTAATTACTGGAAAAAAAATGTAAGTTGAAGTAAATTAATTCGAAACTAATTGAAGTCAATAATTAAAATTTTATATCATTTTCATCGTCAATGAAAAATTTTACAAGCCAAGTTTTTTTTTTTTTTTTTACTAACAATCTGAAACAATTTCTCATTCTAAATATAAATTAAATATTTATGTTTCTTGAATATAGTAATTACTGAAAAAAAGTAATTTGAAGTAATTAATTTGAAATTGAAGGTAATTACGTATTACATTAATTAAATACGTATTGTTCCACCTCGCCAATGCGAAATTTCACAAATTTCAAATTTTTTGCAAATCTTGATCAAACAAAAGTATTACAGCTAAAGCAGAAAAAAGATTATAAAGAGTACCGAAAAAAACAATTGTAATAGATTTTGATCCTAAAATTTTAGGATTCGGACAGTGCTAAAGCACAAAAAATAATCCTGTCCTGTGGATTTAATTGTTTTTTAAACGTGATTATTAATAATTTTATCATAACTAGGATAGCATCAATCATTATTGTACATTAATAAATGAGTTCATTGTTCTATTAATGTTTAAAAAGTTATTGTGAATTTCTATTGATACATAAGAAAGCAAAAAATTTATAAGACGAAACATGTTATTTTCCTTTCAATTGAGGAAAAATTCCTGGTACTTAAATACTTTCAATATATTACCAGTAAAATGGAGAAAGCAATGTTCATGATCAGCAATTGCCTAAAATGTTCACCTTATGACAATTTCTCAAAAATTAAGAAATTGAATTAAAATGTTATAATCATAATTTTACCTCATGTAAAATTAACCACTCAACATATTAATTTTTTGGAGAAAAATATATTATGTTGAGTGGTTAACTTAATCGGCATTGATGTATATTTCATCAGTTTATGATACCAAAAAACAGAAAGTAATCTTGATCAGCAATTGTTTGAAATTGAAATCCCAATATGCAATTTTATACGTACTATGTTTAGTATGCATACATATTTTGTATGATCCCTCATATCAGACACTTCTATCTGATAGAAAAATGATCTAAGAAAAACAATCCCAAATTGTAATCTAGGGAGTAGTAATAATATACCCTATTTTCAATTTTTACTATTGGCTTGGTTTTCAATGATATACATTAAATTGATGAATTAAATAATCGTGTGTAATATAAATGGTCAAAATCTAATTTGAATGAACTAGAAATGAAATATGATAAACACCACTGTTTGATGTAGATGCAGAAACACCCCTTTTCATAAAGTTATCATTGATCCCTTTATAGTTTCTATTGTAAATATAGTTATAGTACAAATAAATGAATAAATAAATAGCTATAACAAAAATTTATAAATTGCTCTAGTACAACAACTAGATGTTAAAAATGCTCGGAATATGACGATGACTAAAATAATACTGTTGAAAGTGCTTCAATTTCTGAAATCGAAATTACTATATTGTATTGATAAATACCTTTTTTCACCAAGTTACCATACAACTCGTTTATAGTTTGTTTGTTGTAAATATAGTTATAGCACAAATAAATAACTATAACAAATTTATAAATTGCTTTAGTACAACTAAATGTTGTAAATGCTCGGAATATAACGACTAAAAGAATATACTGAAATTTTTGAAATCGAAGTTACTATATACCGTATAGATAAGTGATAAATAGTTTCCGGATTAAATAATTGTCAAGTGATTTTAATACCTCTAGTTATAACACTTTTTGGACAAAGACGTTAAAACTGTTAATGTGATCTTACTCTCTGTGGAAAACTGTTGTGAAGTGAGTAATTTCGATAGTGCGAAAAAAAAAAAAAATGAAACGCGTATACGACTACATTATTGGCACATCGCGACCCAAATTGTGGCTCAGAGCGCTGGGGGTCGACGCCTATGCAGATGACATGCCGGATTGAGCAAAGGTCTGAGCCTACGGGAGGAGAGCAGACCGCAGATCGAACAAGTGGGAATGCGCCACCGATGTTTTATCCAAGGAGCAGACAGGTATTGGAGTGCGCCACCTAGGTTTCGGAGCAGGAAAAGCCGGTGCTGCACCAGGGATGGAGTTTTGAAAGATCGAGGGCGATCTTTAGAGGAGGTGGGGTAGTGTTACGAATGTGTGGGTGAGGACCCACACACGGATGTAAAATAACACATTACTACCCCTCTCCCTATGCGTGTAAACCATGTCCCTGATGAGGAATGTGTCCGCGGGCTGAGGGTTGTTGTCTGCATTTAACAGTCTTGGAAGTCGGTCGTAGGCCCTCAGGGGTGTCGGGTCGAAAGATACCGTTCTTAAGTATAAGTCGAAGGGATGAGCGCGGTGCAGTGCGCGCAATGTTTTATCAAATTAATGTTGACGATAATGTAAGTTAAAATGTTATGGGAGGCAGCGTATCGGAAGCTGCCCCAAACCGAATATAGACTTTGTGTAATTATAAGATGTGATTTAAGTGAATAATGTGAATCGGGCCCGATGTATGGACATGTGATGGACACTGGTTGCGCCGTGGTTAAAGATAAGTCTAGAATAAGTTGCATGTTAGAATAAGAAATGTTTAGATTAAAGGATTGTTATGTTTAATTATAGGTTTGTTAATTAAGTAACGAACAAACGCCTCTCATTACTTGTAATTGTAAATTTAAATAATCTTTAAGCAGTACGCGATAAAAGGTAACAGCGAGTTTAACTAACTAACAATAAAATAAGGATTATAAATGAAAGAATTAAAAGGAATCCGTAACAATATATAATTATTGCTGCAATTATTATTAAAAAATACCTTTGCGGAAACTTGTATTGGAATAGCTAAATATTTTAACCTGCACTTGACACTTTTTTGGGTACTATAAAAACACTTTGCCATATTAAATTTCACAAATGTTCACTTAAACAAAATTAATTAATTAGAAACAACACGAGTTCAAAAAGTTAGGTTATTCGTACAGCCATACAGCGATCAAATACTTGACAGCCACTTGCATGAACCACGAACAATTTGTAGTTGAAATTGAGTGCACATGAGCCGTCTGTTTTAAAAATTGAAACTACTCAGGACCAAAACAGTGCAACGCGCATTTGTTCGAAGATAACTCCCCATGTTCGAACTATTCAAATACCAGTCCATTTCAAAACACGGTAATCTTCATTTGTTCGGAGATTACCGGCCATGGTAGTTGGCCGGGTGGTTTTCATTACAAAGTACGCATTTGACGTTTGTGTTGATGCGATCTGTCCATTCGCATTTTTTACTGAGATGATCGCCAGCACATTTCACACATCTTGCGTCTCTGAAACAATACGATTTAGTGTGACCATAACGTTGACATTTTGTACACTGTACAATTTCTCTTGTTGGATTTTTGGGCTCAGTTTTAACTCTAATTCTATTCAAAAATTCTATGTTGAAGATGTCTTTGTTGTTAGCGTTTTGTTCCAATTCTACCATAATCATATGCAGTGGAGCACGAGTAAATCTGTGCTTGATGTTGGCTATATACACAACTTTGTGTCCATGAGATTCAATTTCATTTTTGATGTCTTTTATATCGGTGCTGAAGTGAATATTTCTAATGACTACTTTAAAGGTTCGGTTGGTTTTGCTTTGAAAAGAGTGCATCTGTGTGTTTCTAATTTTTAAGAGGTTCAAAATTTTGTTATATAGCTGTGCAGAACTCAACTGTATTCTGACTTGATCTGTACCAACAATTAGTATAGTTACCTTTGGCGTGTGTTTCTAGTAAAATTGACAAAGGTCTGATGTCTTTGGTGGCGGTTTTAAGACTACTTCTTTCTCTGTTGGCTCTGGCTCTTGAACTGCATTCAAAATTTCAAAGGAATTGCTGGTTAATGTAGGGTTTAACCAATACTCTCCAGGTTTCTTTGCTTTATGTTTTTTGTACTTAACCTCGATCCATTCTTCAAAGCTCATGACTTTTGATCCTTGTTTGGAGGTCGATGGTGGTTGGTTGTGTGAAATCGACACAGGATGAACATTATCTAAACAAGATGAAGAATCGTTCAAAAGTGAGTTTTCTGATGGGGTCCGGGTCTGCTTATTTGGATTTTCTATATGAATTTTCACGCTTTTCCGAGGCATCGGTTGTGGAATAGTTTGTTCAGTATCCATATTTTCTTGACAATTAATCGAATTTCCGTTTAAATTATTTGATAATTTGAGACGTAATTTTTCTGTGGTTTGATCCGAACATGTTTGCAAATCTTCATGTAATATATTATTTGTTTTGGTAAGAGAAAGTTTGTTCATTGTGTCCCCATAAGGGTGACACAAAAATGTGTAATGTCAACACACTAATCACTATACAAGTTAAGTACACTGTTATAAAATATCACTTATTTAATGTTTGTAAAAACTACATTAATTTCGTATTTTGATTATGGTTTACATACACAGTATAATAATTTGACGCGAGAGCATTCACTTTCACACGTCCGTCCGCGTCGAGGGTTCGACTTGAACTGTGTTTGGGCACCTGGTTTGCACTTTTTCGCCACCCCGTGAAGTCATATCGTATTCACTGACATTTTTATGAGCTTGCCCGTTTCCTATTTTTACGTTCAGAAGGAATACTTAAAGGGTCCTCCGCTCGACATGATGGCGCTGCTTTTGGCATTCAAATTAATGGCGCAAAATTTGAAAAAAAAATTAATGAATTTTAGTACACGGGTATTTGAAACTAAATTTGGTATTACAATCCTATTATGTTTTGTAATAATACAATAATAACAACAATATACTAGATAATATTATATTATAATAAATATACAATCAAATCGAAATATAAATCAACAAATACACTGCAATACACTGGTTTATATATAATAGATATCACATCTAACCTACTGGAATAACTTCTACACTTTTTTCTACTTATTAATATAAATATTTATTGAAATTTAGTGAATAATGCATATAGTGTTAGTTCATTACATTGTCTGTCATTCTTAACTCTCATTAACTAATAATCATCCCGTGCAAAATTTGACATTCTTAAGCAATTCATTTTCTCCCAAGTATATTCATATCCGTGTGAAGTGGTAATCCAATTTTAAACAGTTGGAACAGCTTTTTATTTGTGTATTATATCTTTCTTGTAGAAGCGTATACTTGATTTCTAACGAACGAACACGAACGAACATGTCGAACAAGAAAATACAAAGAAGAACGAACAGGAACACGAACGAACGCGAAAAATTCCAAACGAAAATTCCAAACAAGCGCTTAAGAGCAGTGAGCGCTTGAATTTTCGTTGTTCGTAGATGTTCCGTGAAACGTCAGTTTTATTATTGATATGGATGTAAGCTTTAATCATACGGCATTTTCACTGGTTTTTGTGTGATTTTTGTTCGTGTATATTTTGTAAATATACTGTAAATAAATTATTCAATTAATTTCACTCAGTTTTTGTATTTAATATTTATATTTTGAGTCGTTTTCTTTCTTCAGCATTCATATTTGGAGCAAGCTGAACATTCCAGGCTTGAGCTAACTATACTCAATTTTCAAACTCTCATCTTCAACATATATGTTGAATGTCTATGTATGATAACAAGTTTAATATTTACTTGTAAAGACTGCAATTTCTTCTTTACTGCAGCTTCTGACATCCCAAACGTTTTGCCTACACATTCCCAAGGATCGTTTTTTTTTAATAATTTCATAAAAAGGGTCTTTAGTCTCCCATATTACAAGAAACTTTTCTATTTCATTTATGAATGATAAAATTACGTCATTTGACCATTCCATAATTTATTCAAAATTTTCAAACTGTACGCAATGATTAAAAGTAAATATTATTAAATTATTAAAATTATTATTAAATTATTGAAATTATTAAAACAAAAATGTTTGTCTACATTCGTGGTAGCGTCCACACTGCACATACGAGTTCAAACATGAACGAACAATCCCCTTTGATGTACCGACAAGTTGCGGAACATTGCTCGCCATGTTTGTTTATGTTCGTTCGTGATCGTTGTGAGGGTTGTGGCTCCACACTATGCTGTTGCCGTTCGTTTTGGTACGTCCATTTATGTTCCAAGGGGAGTTATCATTGAACAAATGCGCGTTGCACTGTTTTGGTCTTGAGTAGTGTCAATTTTTAAAACAGATGGCTCATGTGCACTCATTTCAACTACAAATTGTTTGTGGTTCGTGCAAGTAGCTGTCAAGTATTTGATCGCTGTACCCGCTGCTGTACGAATAACCTAAGCACCCTAAGCATATGGCATAACCTAAGTTTGTGAACCCGTATTGTTTCTAATAATTTAATTGTGTTTAAGTGAACATTTAAGTGAAATTTAATATGACCAAGTGTTTTTATAGTACCCAAAAAAATGTCAAGGGCGGGTTAAAATATTCAGCTTTTCCAATACCAGTTCCCGCAAAGGTATTTTTTTTATAATAATTGCAGCAATTATTATATATAATCAAGATATTTCAACATGTTATTATATTGAATAGGTGGCTTGGGGGTACCTGCAAATTGCTGCAATATGCACGAACAAGGCGCAGGAGTACTTTTGACACCCAAAGAATGCATGACGCTTTCAAAACTTTATTCAAGGAGATAGGATAAGAATAATTTATAAACAATGCAATAATTTAAGGAACAAATTGTAACAGAGTATTAAATGTTCTAAGAAGTGTTAAAATTTAAAAGGAAGAAAATTCACAGCCGAGGACATATTTCTTGCTTTAAATCTGTACAAATAGTCTCCAAAGGCCTACTATTTTTGGTGACAAATATTTATTTTGCCATGTCCTCAAACATTGAGAAAGTTGCATTCAGAGAAACAATAGTACAGCAGTGGTAATGAGTATTTATTTAAAACATTAGGTTGAGCTATTTCTCCTAAAAAGTATTAGTACCAGATACTGGTGTTCTGATGTTTGATGAAAAAAAATTGAAGTAAATTAATGATTTTAAACTAATTTAAATTATTAATTGAAAATCCGTATTGTTTCACCTCGTCAATGAGAAATTTTACAAGCCAAGTTTTTTTTTTTACTAACACAATAATCGGAAACAATTATTCTCACTCTGTATATAAATTAAAGATTCATGTTTCTTGAATAGTAATTACTGGAAAAAAAATGTAAGTTGAAGTAAATTAATTCGAAACTAATTGAAGTCAATAATTAAAATTTTATATCATTTTCATCGTCAATGAAAAATTTTACAAGCCAAGTTTTTTTTTTTTTTTTTACTAACAATCTGAAACAATTTCTCATTCTAAATATAAATTAAATATTTATGTTTCTTGAATATAGTAATTACTGAAAAAAAGTAATTTGAAGTAAATTAATTTGAAATTGAAGGTAATTACGTATTACATTAATTAAATACGTATTGTTCCACCTCGCCAATGCGAAATTTCACAAATTTCAAATTTTTTTGCAAATCTTGATCAAACAAAAGTATTACAGCTAAAGCAGAAAAAAAATTATAAAGAGTACCGAAAAAAACAATTGTAATAGATTTTGATCCTAAAATTTTAGGATTCGGACAGTGCTAAAGCACAAAAAATAATCCTGTCCTGTGGATTTAATTGTTTTTTAAACGTGATTATTAATAATTTTATCATAACTAGGATAGCATCAATCATTATTGTACATTAATAAATGAGTTCATTGTTCTATTAATGTTTAAAAAGTTATTGTGAATTTCTATTGATACACAAGAAAGCAAAAAATTTATAAGACGAAACATGTTATTTTCCTTTCAATTGAGGAAAAATTCCTGGTACTTAAATACTTTCAATATATTACCAGTAAAATGGAGAAAGCAATGTTCATGATCAGCAATTGCCTAAAATGTTCACCTTATGACAATTTCTCAAAAAATAAGAAATTGAATTAAAATGTTATAATCATAATTTTACCTCATGTAAAATTAACCACTCAACATATTAATTTTTTGGAGAAAAATATATTATGTTGAGTGGTTAACTTAATCGGCATTGATGTATATTTCATCAGTTTATGATACCAAAAAACAGAAAGTAATCTTGATCAGCAATTGTTTGAAATTGAAATCCCAATATGCAATTTTATACGTACTATGTTTAGTATGCATACATATTTTGTATGATCCCTCATATCAGACACTTCTATCTGATAGAAAAATGATCTAAGAAAAACAATCCCAAATTGTAATCTAGGGAGTAGTAATAATATACCCTATTTTCAATTTTTACTATTGGCTTGGTTTTCAATGATATACATTAAATTGATGAATTAAATAATCGTGTGTAAATATAAATGGTCAAAATCTAATTTGAATGAACTAGAAATGAAATATGATAAACACCACTGTTTGATGTAGATGCAGAAACACCCCTTTTCATAAAGTTATCATTGATCCCTTTTATAGTTTCTATTGTAAATATAGTTATAGTACAAATAAATGAATAAATAAATAGCTATAACAAAAATTTATAAATTGCTCTAGTACAACAACTAGATGTTAAAAATGCTCGGAATATGACGATGACTAAAATAATACTGTTGAAAGTGCTTCAATTTCTGAAATCGAAATTACTATATTGTATTGATAAATACCTTTTTTCACCAAGTTACCATACAACTCGTTTGTAGTTTGTTTGTTGTAAATATAGTTATAGCACAAATAAATAACTATAACAAATTTATAAATTGCTTTAGTACAACTAAATGTTGTAAATGCTCGGAATATAACGACTAAAAGAATATACTGAAATTTTTGAAATCGAAGTTACTATATACCGTATAGATAAGTGATAAATAGTTTCCGGATTAAATAATTGTCAAGTGATTTTAATACCTCTAGTTTTTTTTCACAAGAAAGATCCAGAAAATAATCTTAAATAATCGAAAACAACGTATTTTATTTGTACAAATGTATGATTTGAAAACCAAATTTGAATTTATATTCAATTAAGTGATTGAATATATGAAATATGTAAAACCATAAAAATTCGGAATTTTCCAAAATTAATTACTTCGAGCATCGAAATTCGACTCCCACAACGTGACTAAACAAAACTCAATAAATAAAATGTGAAATAAATAATACATAATGTAGATGCAATAAAATAAGTTTATAAAGATAAACGTAAATATATATGAAACACATGTTTTAAACAACACACATTCACAATTGAGAACGAATGAATCATTTCGATTGAGATTGCATCCAGGGCATCACACAAACTACTATTTAATATTTTAATTATTATGCTCTCTGTATCTACTATTAGTGCATCATTTTACAAGTGCATTATATTTTTTAGTAAAACCTTCATAATAGTAATATAGCTTGGAAAACATAAATGTTACTTTATTTTTATATACACGGTGAATTTGTTGGAAAAATGGACTATATAATAAAAATATATTTCTTCAAGCCGATCCCCGACCATCAAAAGCCTGAGATCGGCTCTGATCGAAGGTTGGTTTGAATTAAAAAATATATTTCTATTATATAGTCTAACAGAAAAATACTCTCATAACTCCTGTGTATGGTCTTCGGCAAACTGGGCATGCTTTTACTGACAGCGAACACTTTATACAGGACACGACATGGCCACAAGGAACAAAAACAGCATTCTTTTCTTCCATATAACAAATCTTACACAATTTGTCCTCCGACACTGGAGTTGTGGATGCCGTGGTATCGTTCTTTTCCACGACAGGCTCAGGAGTGACACTGTCTGCTTTGGTTCGGCAACACTCACAATGCTTGGGGTTGTTTCCAAGGCTTGGGCTTCGTTTGCGGTTAGTATGGCAGTCATCGTGGCTGCAACTTTGCTGATGAACGCTTTGCCCTTGATGAGTTGCACGTATACACATGTTGGGAACCATCGTGCGTGCTGTTCCCAAGGAGCATCCTCGGGTTCCCAGTCTTTTAAACCACCACCACAGTGGAAACAGAGGGTACGGTCTTCGTGGCCTGTGTAGAAGAAGCCTGCTTCACTTAGTTCACCTGGACGTTGCTTTAAACTGCTCGGCCATTGGGAGTAAGATCTTAAGCGTGCTGCTTCAGTGGCGTACTGAGGGTATTCAGGACCCTTGGTGACAGGTAGGCCTAGGTTTTGGTTTTCTGGAACGGCATTGGGACGTATGGTTAAAGGCCCGCATACGTCGTAGCTCGGTCCGGGTCTTGGGGACGTGCTCGGAGGGTCTATTGGCACGTTTCCTACAGGCCTGTTGCGTAGGAATGGACAATTAGGAGCCCAACGTTGATGGTCGACGGAGGGGTCGTCACCTTGTTCCCATCTGTCAATTTCAATTTTGCAGAACTCGCATCTGACCCTGTCGTCGACTTTCCTGTAGTAAAATCCCAATTTGGCTAGCACGGAGGGGCTTATGAAGCTCACTGGCCATCTTTCGAATGTTTTCAGTCGGTCCGCTTCGATTTTCATGTCAAGATTTTCATCGTCGCCATTGTCGGGGACATCAATGTCCGCGGATTGACTTGTTTCATCGACCGTTTTTGTAACTATTTCAGACTTTTGATTGATTATATCGTATACTTCGGGTCTTGTATCGATTGTTGTATTGTTTGGAGGCATTTGTAATGCGTTTAGAGACTGTTTTGATGCACTCTTATTGTTAAAAACATCGAACACTGCGCGTGACGCAATAACTTTGTTACACTTTAGCCTTGTTTATAGGAGCCATTAATTTCACACGCGGATTACCGCAGCCTTTTTGAAGTTTGTGACCTTGCTCATTGTACGGTCAAACGAAAGAGAAAGAAGATTTCATGAAAATGTCAAGAATGTAGGTGTACCAACAACAAAGATCAACAAAAATCACGAACAGTAATATGTAGAATGATACACGGGTCTAAACCATAGACCTTATACAATTTCATGTATTGTATTTCATGTATTGAGGTCTATGATGGCGTCAAACAAAACTGTCAAACAAAAAAACAAAACTGTCAAACGTCAAAATAGTACACCCATTGTTATATTGTCTCTCACCTCTCACATTTAGACACCTTTTAGACAGTTAAATAGAAATCCCAATTGTAAGTATATAATTATTTACGAAAGCGGTTCTTTTACATTTACATGATCATACATTGTCTCTTCACAACCAATATTATTTCAGGGAGCCAAACATATAGTTATTCAAAACCTAGTAGAGTTAGATCTCGATTTTTGCAACCCATTGGTCGACATTTTGTTATATCTCTTGTAACTTTTGAACGGTTCGTCTGAAGTAAATGGTTTCTTCGGGGAATTTGTGCTAAATTAAATCGTCTATAATATCTTTCAATATAGTTTGACACTACAGTAATTTTAAATGGAAAATCCTTGCATATCTTTTTTCTAATTACATTGCCGATCGAATAAAGATTTAAAAATTCCATGTATGAAAGTTAAATAAAATTTTAAACGATTAGAATCAATTGCTTTGGTTAAATTGGAGAATGTGAAATGTCTTTAATGAGAATTTTAAACAATAAAATTATTTTATTAGAATTTTTTACTTTTCTAAATACTCTAAATTTAAAACCGAGTATGTTCATAATTAATCATATAAATCACATATCTTTGACATTTACCTTATAATATGTAATTTAAAAATAAATAAGAAACAATATTTGCAGCAAATAAATTATCAAATTTTTAAGAAGAATTCTAGAAAATCTCAATATTTTAAAAATCAAGATTTTGATTATTTTAAAATTAAGATATTATTTTTTTATAGTTTAGTGTTTTATTTGCATTTAAAATCTAGAGATCCAAGATGTTTTAAATAAGAAAAAATTGAACAGTAGAATTCAAAACCCAAAATCCATTTAAATTAAATCATTTTTAATAAACTCTAAAAACAAATTATATATTTTAAAGATTCGAAAAATTAAACTTGATATTATAGGTTTAAGTAAAATACACAAAAACAAATAAAATTTAAAATAAAATCTTTAACAAATAAATACTGTGATCATCGCATGTACATTATATAGGATTATAAATAGTATTAATATTATTTTTTCAACAAATATGATTATTTTACAAAACTGAAAACATATAATACCCTTCAAACTTTATTAAAAATATTTAAAGATTATTAAAGCTTTAATTTTAATTATATCATACCGATTGCTTATAAAATACCTCGATGCTTTGAGGCTAAAATATTTGTAAATGATATAGTAAAATATTTTAACAGATGAGCACAATAGCTTGATAAATTAAAAACTATTATATTATAGTAAATGTTTTCATTGTAAAATCTTATTATTAATATTTTGAGAGAAATATAAAAAGAGCGATTTGTTTATAAATACATAAATTCTAAAATAAACTAGATTTTTGAGAAGTGTTATCGACCAAACTTCGTATACATCACTCAAGTCTCTTGTATAAAAATACAATTTTTGTTAATATTTAAATTATTTTTCGGTGTTGATAAAATATCATATTATAGATATTTATTTATTTATTTTTATGCATGTTACTTTTATTAAAATTTATAATATGTTTAAAAAATTTTTTTTATTAAAAATGGTTTTATATATCTAAATAAATTTAAATTTTTACATATGTCGGCGTTTCATGATATATTCTTAAAAGGTCAGTAAAGTGAATACATAAAAGTGAATTTTGTTTAAATGCTAAAGCTTTAGTAATCACATATTGATTACAATTATTAAATGATTTATTTACAATTCAAATAGTATTGTAGTTTTTTATTCTTTGTATTTATGATAATATATTTATAAAAAATTGTCATCATAACTCTTTAAGATTCTAATATATAGATGCTATACAGATGATATTTTATTCACTTTTATAATGCGTTTTAAAAATGAACATCCTAGTTTCATGAAATACAACAATCAAAAATGAAAATAAAAAACAACCCAAAAAAAACTTTTATTCTATTATAAATTGAAAGTAAAAATTCTTGCGCTTTTATAGTAAACTAGCTGACCCGGCAAACGTTGTTTTGCTAAGTAAGGTATTTTATAAACAATTTCCAGAGAATAAAAAAAAATAATACTTTTTGTGTAAGGATGTGTTGTTTAAATGCTATATACAATGAGGTATTATAGAAACAATAAACCCCACGTTTGTCTATATTTTATTAATACAACCAAACTGAAAGTTTTATACACTTTCTATAGAAAACATGGCATAATTCAATCCAAGTCTTTTTTGTCTTTCGACTTATATAGTCATTACAAATTCCATTTAATCGATTATTGATTGCGTTTCGAATTTTTCAAATTTTTTTTTTGGATTCTGGATTTTGTGTATATATGTAAATAATACTATTGAGCTTATACAAAGTTTTCAAATTTCTGCGAGGAGAGATAGAAAATGAATTAGGTATCTCTTAGTTTCAAGTAACATTCGACAAATTAAAATAAATTTAATAAAAAGTATATATGTAGAACAGGGCAAGGCACAAAGGTCCAATTTGACTTTAAGCAAATATAAATTTTATTATGAAAATCAAACCAATTATGACACAACAAATGACACATTTCAAACGAACAATTATCTGACTACGTTCAGTAAAACTACCAGCTACTTCATCATTTTGTTTTTTTTGCTGTCTGTCAAAAAAATTTTATCTAGACCTTTTTACCCTATAACGGGGTAACTTGGAATGGCCAGATGGCAAACAGGTCTAATGTCATATTTTAATTTCAAAGGTTTATTACAAAATAATTACATTTTTAACTAATTGCTAAAAAACTACCAACGGAAGAAAATACTTACTATTATGGATTTTCAAAGATTACCATTTATCTCCCAATACCAAAGACATAAGAATCAAGGTTATAGCTGGTTATACATCTTTTTCCCTTTACTTTCAAATAGTGTTGTTAAACAATGCTTAGCTTTACTGATTTTTGACACTTCAGTCGTGGATCTTTATATATTACCATAGCTGGGCATTAACTCGTTAATCCGTTAATCGTTAATTAACGAAGTTAACATTTTGATTAACGGATTAACTTTTAAGTTAACTTTTGAAAATGTTAACGAACACGTTAACTTCCGTTAAAATGCCAGAAGTCCGTTAATCGTTAATCCAATGCCCAGGACCGTGCCTCGCCAGCGTGCAGTGCGTGCACCGCACGCAGGCGGCCGCCTTTTGATACGGCCGAGGGGCGGCCAAATGAAAAAAAGAACAAATTCAAAGGCGGCCATATCAAAAAATGGTCGAAATAAATAGCTGTTGCATTAAAAGTCTACTGAATTAAAAGGCGGCCAAATTAAAAGACTGTTGGATTAAGAGGCGGCCAAGCTCAAAGTCCGCTGAACTCATTCGCTGCCGTAAAGTCCGCTGTATATATCTAAAAGACCAAAATTACCGTACTAAAAATCAGCCAAAGGCGGCCCTATTGAATGCGACTCTGTTTCTAAATAATTTATAAGTCATAAACTTGGTGTAAGTGGCAACTTTGCCTAAATCAAGTTGCATGAAGTATCCAACATGTGTTAATAATCGACTTAACAATGAAAATATATTAATTCATGAGTACATTGCAATGTGAAAAACTATCGCAGATTATTCAATTTTGTACAAATTTTCTAAAAATATTAGTTATGTTTTATAAATAGTTTAAAAATTACATATTATTGAACAAGAAACAAACTACAGTAAACAAATGAATGAGTTTTATTCAAATTTTGTCGCTAAGTTATATCTAATTTTTTTTTTAATTTAGTGATTTTTCCAGTCGGAAAAGGAAATGATTCCGAAACCTTATAAAAACTAACCAATGGAATCTTTTCCAAAATTTTAAATGAAAGAAATATTTATTTGATAAAATAAAAATGTATTTGTTTTTCATGTGATTAAGATTATATCAAATGCTCTTAAATTTAATGAGCCAATAATCATTATCCACGGCACATTAAAATTAAAATTAAAAACAAGACCCAAATTTCCAAGCAATTTGTTAATCAATAACTGAAAAACGACTCGTCGATTATTGACAAAATTTAATCAGCAAGATTCTCAAATGGAAAACGTTCGAATGGTTTTGAATTTTTAAAATCAATTCACTAATTAAAAATTTGAGACTTTTTTGAAAATTCTAAAGGCAAAACTAAGCAGCACGAGTGCTTATCGAATTTACGAATTTTGACGATTTTTCAAATGGGATTGTGCATTTTTGAGAAAAGGTCCACTAAAGATGAAATTTTGACTCACGTAAAAAAGCGCCGCTCATTTTTGCAATCTTTGATAGTACAGATTTTAAAAATTAAAATGACAATGTGGGTCGAAATATTTAGTTATCTTAGAGACCATGATCACTATCGCCAAAAAAGTTTTATAAATATCATCGTAAAGCAATATTCACCAATTAAACACGAAGAAACGAACCGACCGATCTCTTAGAAGTAATCAGCACGATTCCTAAATGATATCTTTCAAACAGTTCCTGAATTTTTAAAATCGATGCAGAATTTTTGGCTAAAACGTGTACAATAAATTTTATATTTTTCTGTTGATTAGAAACAGCTTGGCCGATCGTCGCACAAAACTGACAGGCGCTGGTCATTATCTAGTTACATCAAATGACTTTTAAACTTTTGAATTGGATTTAACCGTTTTTGAGAAAACGTTGCCGAAAATTCAAAAATCGGCTTTCAAACGATTCAGAATGACTTAAAATGTCGAGAAAACTTGAAAATTACAAGACGATTTTTTCGTGAGAACATATTGGATATTTTCCTATTATGCTATTTTTAAGGGCGGCCATTTATATGCTCGCACGCAGGCGGCCACATACCCAGGCACGGCCCTGCCAATGCCTACTATTTACCGCACGGCACAGCTTTAGCCAATGCCTTATTAAACGGCATAGAGAAAAGATTTGGACTACTCCTGAATGATGAACAGTGCCAACTTGCCGCGGCATTTCACTCAAAGTTTCGGTTAATGTGGCTGGAAACGTATGACAGCAGTAGAGAGGAATGCAGTAAGAAAATGCACGGAAAAAAGGTAGAAGATGCCTTATGGCAAGAAGCAGCGAAAAATTCGAAGGACAGAGATAGTTTAAGTGGCGGAGGAAGCAATGCGAGTAACAACGATGATGACGAGAAGGAAGACTTTTTCAATTCTGTCACTCAGTCTATAGAAAAACCAAAGAGCTACAAACTCTTTAAAGAATAAAGCGCAAATTCTCGTTAAAATGTGGCTGGATATGAAATCAAAAGACTCGTTCAACGATGCTGCATTCCTCGGGGAACAGATATTCATAAATCTATTTATTAAATACAATACTGCTATACCCTCAAGCGCTGCAGTTGAACGTTTGTTTTCCACGGGTAAAGACATTTTGACACCAAAACGAGCCTCGCTTTCAGGCGAGAACTTCAATATGTTCATGAAGGGGAATATGCACCTTATGCCCGACGCTTAACCCGTCGCGCGTTTCCTATTTTTCGCAAAAACTGGCTGTAAATGGAATTCTGTCTTAAGGCAATTAAGGCATCGTTCCTTAAGGCAAATTGCTGGTACTTTCCGTACCTAAAATTATTATTTTTTTAAAAACGATTAACATTTTTGAAAAAAATTTACTTCGAAAAAATAAGATTTTCGAGAAACTATAAACTATTGGACAAAAAATAATTTTTTTTGGAAGATCTGAACTTTTTTTCAAAGCAATTTTACTGCTTTAGGATTGCATAGAGACAAAATATAAAGCGCGTAAGCGCCGCGTCGCTGTCTAAAGGATACACTTTGGTACGGAACCCATAGGAATGTAAATAAAATTTATACTTATTGTTAAAATTTCTATAAAATATCTGATAATTTGATGTGCATATGTCTCGAGATCATTTTTGGCCGCCAAATGGCGTTTAATACATTTTAGTTAATATAAATACAATGTTTTTTGAATTATTCAAATCGAACGCTCCGTTCTTTTAAAAACTGAGTTACCGTTTTTTGCTCAATTTTGCCCCATATCTTCGGAACGGCTAGACCTGCCTTTGCCAAAAACTAATCAGCACGTCTTTTTATCAATACGAATCGAATGTTTTTTGAATTATTCAAATCGGTTGATCCGTGTTCCCGAAATCGTCGACGAAAATTTGTATCCGAATACACATACATACACACACACACATACATCCATTTTTTCTAAGGTATGCCAAAATATTCAGAAACCTTTGAAACGTCGAGAAATGCAAAAATTTTCATTTTCGATTTTTTTGCGATTACTATAACTTGCCCTACGGGAAGTTAAAAAAACTCTTTCCCTTTATTTAGAAAAAAATTCTTGTAAAAACAATATGCAATCATAAAAACGGAAAGTTGACCAATAGCGTTATCACGGTATGTGATAATTGTGCCATTTTCCTTATACACACGGAAGTGTGCATAAAACGCGCGAGGGGTTAAATTACACATTTGAATTATACAAGTATTTTGTTTTATTCATAACCTGTTAACTTTCAGAACCTAAACTAATAAGTTTTTTAAGTTCACTAACGCAACGATATAAAAATGTAATTTTACACATATTAACGGATTAACGATTAACGTTAACTTGCGTTAATTCTTCCGAAATGTAACGCTTTAACGTTTAACGAAGTTAATTTTTTTTGTAGCGGATTAACGATTAACGAAGTTAACTATTTGATTAACGGTGCCCAGCTATATATATATATATATATATATATATATATATATATATATATATATATATATATATATCCACTGACGATACTTGTTTATTTTACTCTTTTCTTTAAGACAGCAAATGATAGGAAAGTTGGCAAGCTTATCATTGCACAATTTCTTACCTTCTTAGCCTTAAGTTGTTTGGAAAGTAAACATTTACGAATTTTTGCACTTCTATCCATTTGACCAAAAAGTCCTTTATGGACTTCATGCACTAGAAATCTGCTGACTCGTCTTTTCTTCCTCGGTTTTTGATAATTAATTGCCAAAATTTTCTCAAGACTTTTGGTTTATTAATATCAATTACCCAATAACGAGATGGTTTAAGCGTGATTTTTTTCTTCAATAAGTATATTCCAAGGTCCACATTTTTGACAACGATTCATTACTTTGTGTGAAGTAAAGTTTGTTGTGTGGAACGTTCACGCCCAAAAAGTGATGTTCGTTTTGTTGGTAAATATTTTGCCATGTCACTTCAGTTGAAAAATAATTTGCAAAATTTATTCTTACTTCTTTAGCTATGGCAGAAGCTGGCTTTCCTTCCAACTGGTTCAAAGTTATTTAATGCTGTTTCATGATTTGTTCGCCATTCACCTCCAACAATGTGACCTATAATATCAGTGTCTATAGATCCAATCGGTGTGTGCAATAAGTTCGAGGTTTTACTTGCCCTCAAAAAAATGTGTAAAAAAACTGTTGCTAATTCAATGCTCTGAGCTTTATCGGTTGCAACGCCTAGCAGCCAATTGCTCCTTGAATGATATACAGTATCTAAATGACGTCTATTTTTCTAATTTTGGGTCCTGCCATATCAATAAGTTTTTGAAAATCTTCTACTGACATTCTCATGAAATTTTTGAAGTGTCCAGTGTTTTCATTCATTCATTTTCAGTATCCTATTAATCTACTTTTTGTGCATCTAAGGTTCTCATAGTAAGCGCTTGGGATATATACCATGATTTTTAAAGCGCATAATAATTTACATGCCAAACTTTTTGAATCAAATTTAATCTCTTTGACAATTCTATGTTCAAAGTTATCCTTATTTTATTTATTATTATTTCCCAGTTATCATTAATCATTTCTTTTAAATTATTCGTTACAATCATGTCCAAATATTTATTTTTTTAACTTCTGCTAATAAATTATTGCTTTCTCTGTCTCTTTTGTTACCAATTGAAAGGAAAGTTGATTTCTGTTTATTAATCATGGAACCCGAAATACTGCAAAATTTTTCAACTATATTTATTGCTTTTAATTCTTCATTATTTTTAACTAATATGGATACGTCGTCTGCGTGTGCTAAAACTTTAATCTTTTTTTGCATTATTTGTAATCCTTTTAATTCCCTCGATAAATCCACAAGCAATGGATCTAAGGCGATCACAAACAAAATCATCGAGAGAGGACATCCTTGTCTTACTGACCTACCAATTTTGATTTCATTAGATAAATAACCATTTATTAATATTTTTGACGATGCATTCTTATATAAGTTTTTTATAAATTTGGTATTTTTTTCTGGTACTGAAATTTTCTCTAAAACTTTAAATAAATATTCATGCGATAACATATCAAAGGCCTTTTGAAAATCTATATTTATTAAGGCAGCACTTTAATTTGTTTTTATTATTACAATATATGATTAGGTTTCTGATAGCTACAAGGTTTTCAGTTATATTTTTTTCATCTACACAACATGCCTGTCCTTTGTTTAAAATTTGTTGTACGCTGTCTTTTAATATATTGGCAATTATTTTGCACAATAGTTTCGTAATTGTATTCAAAAGTGTTATCGGTCTAAAATCTTTCGTATTTTTGCATTTTTAATTTTGGGTATTAGTATTATTACACCTTCAACAAAATCTCTGTTAATCTTTTCTGGGTTTTTTAGATATTCATTTAAAATTTCAGCCAAAGTCGGTGCAATCTCATCGCTATATTTTTATAAAATTCATAAAGAATACCGTCTATTGCTAGCGTTCTATGTGTACTGGAGTTTTTTATAACATTAGTGTTAGTTTCTCATTAAAAATAAGATTTATGCTTTGGTAATTGATAATAATGGTTTATTAACAGTTTATGTACAGAGATATCTTATCGCGACAACTACCCGGGACCGACTGCCTGTTCTACCATCCGTACGCTCATCCGGCACGACCCTTAACATAGCGACGACGCTTACAGTACTCCCCCTCTAGTGGCGAAGTTCACAAAAATCCGGCCTGCGAAAAATTCGTAAACCGAACTCGGCGTCCTCGTCTCGTTGAAGAGTTTGGTTGTGCAATTGGCTCAGGCTCTGTCGGGCTCAACGGCTGAGATCTGCTGTTGTTATCAGATTTCAGCCGGATTGTTTGCGGAATCTCATTAGACTGCGACGGAACGGATTCAGCTTTTTCTTCTGGCGCTAGTGTGTATGCTGGTTTCAAACGGTTGATAGATATGGCGACATTTTTGCCATGCATACACACCACAAAAGTCTCTGCAGATCTGGGTTTCATCTCAAAAGGACTCTCATATGGATTCTGCCGAGGTCTCTTTGGGCCATCGAACGAAAACGCTCTCCGCGGTCATTAAATCTTTAAAGACAAACGTTATCTTCTGGCCATGTCGCGTTCCATTGGTGGGGCATATCTTTTGCATGTGGTTACGCAGGTCATTCATAAAGTTTCTTTCGCCGTAATAACTCGTCGGTGTTACGTGTAGCATTGGTCCAGGCAATCGCAAGGCTTCGCCATATACCATTTCCGCAACAGTAGCCTGTAGATCCCCTTTCCATGCTGCACGAATTCCTAACATAACCGTCGGTAATATTTCTGTCCATCTTTCACTGCTATGGCATCTAATAGCTGCTTTGAGCTGGCGGTGGAATCTTTCAACCATCCCATTGGCTTTGGGATGGTATGCCGTAGTCTTGTAATGACTCGTTCCAAGCAGCTGATTTAGTTGACTGAATATCAGTGACTCGAACTGCCTTCCGTGGTCTGACGTTAGCCGCAGCGGTATACCAAATCTTGCAATCCAATTAGAATAGAAGGCTCGCGCAACGGTCAAATGTAGCTGACGTATGCGCTGTCCACTCTACCGGGGTTTTGCTCTTCGGATCTCCACGCAGAAACTCATTTAACGGTGCTTGAATTTGAGCGGCATTTGGTATGAACCTTCTATAAAAGTTTAGCATGCCGAAAAACCGCCTCAGCTCTTGCATTGTCGCTGGCTTTGTGAATGTCCTAATAGCTTCCACCTTCTCTGGCAAAGGGCGAGTACCCTCAGCCGAAACCTCATATCCCAAAAACTTTACACTTGTTTGGCTGAACACACATTTAGCTGGATTTATTACCACTCCAAATTCCAGAAGTTTACCAAACAGTATCTCTAGGTGCGCATATGTTCTTTCTCGGACGACGAAGCTACAAGAATATCATCGATGTAGGCGTAACAAAAATCTAACCCTTGCAACACCTCATCGATAAATCTCTGGAATGTTTGCGCGGCGTTGCGCAATCCAAACGTCATGTACGGAAATTCATATAGTCCAAACGGCGTTGTAATAGCGGTTTTCACAATATCTTCTTCCGCCACCGGAATTTGGTTAAACGCTTTCACAAAGTCTATAGTCGAGAATAGAGTTTTTTCGTCCAAGGCTTGGGCGAAATCATGAATATGACGTACCGGATATTTATCGGGCTTCGTTCGCGCATTCAAACCTCTATAATCGCCACATGGACGCCACTCATCACACCCTTTTGGAACCATATGTAGCGGGGCAGCCCAACAACTTTTCGATGGACGAGCCGTTTCTAATTTCAGCATAGCTTCTAACTCCTTTCTAGCAGCAAGGAGTCTGTCCGGAGCTAATCTCCGCGGTTTTTGAACCACCGACGGTCCAGGACTAGTTTCTATATGGTGCTGCGTCGCGTGCTTGCGTAACCTAACAGCGCCGTCTGGTCGTGTTAAACCAAGAAACTTTTCAAGCAACTTATGGTGCGCCGTTGAACCCGTTACCACCTTTATAGTCGCTATTGATTCCGCTGCAATATCCGCCTGCGCCGTTCCTGTCATAGCATCCGTTATTTGACGATTTTTCACATCCGCAATCAAACTGTAGTATGAGAGAAAACCTACACCAATTATTGGTTGCGTATCGTCTGCTATAAAGAAGTTCCATGACAGGTCGCGACGTAGCCCAAGATCAACCACCATTGCCATCGTACCATAGGTTGCAATCGTCGTGTTATTTTCTGCGGCTAGCTGGTATGCAATCCTCTTCCTATTTGGATTGCATAATAATGAGCGCGGAAACGCTGAAACGTCCGACCCCGTATCAATCAGGTACGACACCTGACTCTTTCTGTCACATAGGCAAACACGGCGGCTTATCTGTCTCTCTGGGCGTAAATCGTTTGCCGCTAATAACGATGGCCCACGAAGTTTTCCGAACGCAAATCGCACGGCGATCAGCATCTCGTTGCGTTCCGACCAAACCGTCTCTTCCGAACCTGACCGAGCGCTCGCGGGCGTACGCGATCTGCGCCTACGACGAAGGGATGAACCGTCTCGTCGGCGCTCTACCTGCTTCCTCAGGTCAGAAATCTCTGTTCGCATATTTCGCAATTCTGACGCGATGTTGCAGTAAAAATCATCCGCGTGCTACGATGTGCTTGCAATCGCCATTGTTGTTGCACCCGATGCTGTCTACAATTCCATAATTCTGTCGGCGGCTTTCGCATTCAAATCTTTGTCATTATTTTCCCGTACAGATATTAACGCTTGCACATGCGTACGCAATCGCGACGACCACATTAAGTGTAGCATTTCTTTTGAAACAGCTGAACCCGCTAATGAGCATAGGTGCCGGAAAACTGTGATGGGGATCTATTACCCATTTCCTGACCTTCCAACAACTGGCTTAGTTTTGTTTCATCGTAGTTTTGTTTCATAGAGATATCTTATCGCGACAATTAACCGGTAATAATTTGAAACGTTTGGCAGTAAAGTCAAATAAAATTATATTTAAATAGTTTTTTGTACAATCTAATAAATTTTTTCTTATTAAAAGTTTGAAATGAAATGATTTTCAAATTGCGCTTTGGTGCGGCTTGTGTCCCACGTTGGGAATCACTAGAGTTCATCGCGTTTGAATGCTGAAAACACTAAAACAGCGTAAAACACATCTTTTCTAAATTTACCCCTCGTTGTCGCTACCAAGCTCTTCCAGACTGGCGCTGTATAGTTTTATTATTGTTATCCATTGCTTTTTTATTGTATCTTGTCATTGGAATTGGCTTATTTTTCCGTAAGAAATTGTTCATCACTTTTACACAAGTTTTTAATAAAGAATATTATAAAGATTAGACTGGCGCTGTATAGTTTTATTATTCTTATCTATTGTTTTTTATTCTGTCTTGTCATCTGAATTGGCTTATTTTCCTGTAAGACATTGTTTATCACTTTTACACCAGCTTTTAGTAAAGAATATTATGAAGATTAGACTCGCACTGTTTAGTTTTATTATGTTATCCATGGCTATTTTATTGTATCTTGTCATCTGAATTGGCTTATTTTGCCGTAAGACATTGTTTTTCAGTTTTACACCAGTTTTTAGTAAAGAATATTATGAGAGATTTGGAAAAATAGCATTTAAATTATATTTAGTGCAGCTGCAATTAAATTATTGAAGAACATTCTTTTTAGGAGTTTCTAATAGTTTTAATTTAATATTGTCTGCAGTGCATAGTCTATGTATGAAATAATAAAAAAATATTGTCACTAGAACCTTCACAGAATTTTCTGTTTTTAATTTCTTCATAGAGCACCTCTATATTCGAGTGAACCACAATTGTCATCACCTTCACAATTGGAAGCTGAACGACGAGATGATGAATTGTTTGTAATCAATATTCTATAGTAAGATATTAAAGACTAAGGATTTGGTTTCTTATTAGATACACCTTGCCTTTTTGTTCTGACAAAAGAGTTTTCTAAGAAATCCTGATTAAAATTTTGGGTACGCAAATAATTAAACCCATTTATTAATCGGATTTTTTCTCAAATATGTTCCAACCTAATCAGGTTAATATCAAACACTATAATTAAATGTATTGCATGCAATGAAACATTTTAAGGCACATTTAACCTATGGCAGGAAAATTATTAATTCACTTTCATCAGTATCAACTTAACAGTATCAGTCAAAACTTACGGAAGTAATAAGTGACATTACGTAATTTTCTTACTCAAATAAACTTAGCTTTTTTATCTAAGATCTATATTTATTAATTGTGGTTTATTCAGGTTATCAAAAGAAAGTATCGCTAACGAATATGGTTTATTTAGTTGATGATAATCTATGACTGTTCTAAAGCTTGAGCAGTTAATATGATATTCAGTTGTTACGGGAGCACCCACAATTTACATTATATTTTCGTTCTTGGATAAATTTGTAAATTAATCGACTATACAACACATTGGCAGTGGCGTCGGAACCGCGTGGGGTGTGTGGGCTTGAGCTCAAAGATCAATTTCAAAAAAGTATATGGGCTAATATCTCTAAAAAAAAAACGAGACCGCTGGCTGTCTATCTAAAAAAAAAAAAAAAAAAAAAACGAGCCCACAGGGGTACATAATCCATTCCTTTATAAAAATTTTTTTTCTAATTATTATTAAAAAAAACATTGTATTTGACAGAATAAACCTGATGATGTTTATCATAGATGCTTTTCATTATAGATTTAAAAATGCAATTGGTCTAAAATCTTCGGCATATTTTGCATCTTTTTTTCAAAATTAATATTATTATCTCTTCATTAAATTTTTTATTTATTTTTTTCGGTTTGTTTAATAACTCATTAGATATTTTAACCAGGAAAGGTGTTAAAATATCCTCATACTTTTGTTAAAATTCGTATGGTATGCCAAGACTATCCCAGGTGTCCTGTGCTTACGCTCGTCTTGACCGCTTTCCGTACTTCTTCCGAAATTTCTTTTCTTAATTATTCATTATAAATAATGCTAATATTTTTATTTTATTTTTCCTTATAATCTATTACTTTTTCTTTGTAGAAATTTTTGTATGATTTTCCATTTCTACAATTATTTATTTAGAATTCTTTTTAACAAATATTTTTTTTATTAAATAACAATTTAATGATTTTTTTCTCTCCATTTATTTTTTCCTCTGCTCTTCTTCTGTAATTTTTTTCGGTCCTTGATCTTATTTTAGTTCCTTCTTTAGTTTTTTAATTGTGGCTTTTGTTTCTTAAATTATTTCCCACATTTCACCATTATTATTGTGATTTATAATTGCCTCATTTAATGCTTTTCAAGAGAATTCCTAGAGAATTTTTTTGCTTCCTAGAGAATTTTTTTGCAATGTATTTTAATTTGCTTTTCACTTTATTAAGTATCAATGTAAAATCTATCTTGATGCCGAATCTCATTTAATAAATATAAATTTAATTGGTTCAACAATCTTTTTAGTGCTGCGCTATAATTTGCTCTTCGTTTTTGGTCCTTAGCATATAATACACTATTAAAATCGCCTGCGATCATTATATTAGATTTGTTTGGTCCTATTATACTGGCTATATCTTCTTCAAATAACTTCTCCTTTTGTGCACGTTGACCATTACCGGCGTGGCCATAATGACTGGACAGAATTATTCATAGTTCTAACTGTGTATTTAAACTTCGCACGCGTCGTTCGTACTGTCAGAACGACGCGTTATTGTTATGTTGGCGACATGTCATGCAAGACGCAATGTTCACGTTTTGATATGACTTTCCGCAATACTTGCATATATATTAATCGCTCTCTTGTACATATACCTCTGAAGAGTAAACATCGTATAAAATATATTAACTTATAATCCATCCAGTGTTTCTTTATACCAATGACCTTAAATTTAAATCATCTATGTTGGCATAAGTTTTCATGAAGAATTACATTATTAATTTCAATTCCTGGTCTTGTTAATATGGATGTACCTCTTTGATTTTCATTCATGTTTATTATAACTTGATACGGTTTAAAAAATCTTAAGGGGGTCTTCCTATGTGACGGCCTGTTTTTTAGGGATATTTTAGATTTTTTTTTCTACGACCAGTAAATAGCTAAGGCTTCAAGTTTTTTATCATTTATTAATACATATTTGGACAGTATAAATATAAAATTTCAGCTAAAAAAAATTAGTCCAACTAGAGTTACAGCGCTCTAAATACCCCCCCCTCTCAAAAAAAAGAGCTCCCACTGTCTCCACGATTCCGGCTCATCGGCTTATCTGACCAAAAAAAAAATAAACGGCGTTTTAATTTGTAGGCTTAAAAGCACGGAATGAACTACAATCAAATGAATATAAAAAAAATTGGATGTTTTATAGACATTTGAAATAAAAGTTGCAAATTAGGCGTTGTTTTTTTTTTGTTTTTTGCTATAAAAAAATCGAAGTTTCCAAAATTTTCGATTGATAATAGTTCATTCCATGCGTTTAAATATATTGAGTGTGCCCTGTAAATTTCAAGTAATTCGGTCCAGCCGTTTCTGAGATACAATGGAGACAAGTTTGAAAAACATCG
>NW_020539129.1:0-21067 GCF_003426905.1 Ctenocephalides felis
TAATGAAAATACATTTTTGTTTTACTTCAGTAAAATAAAATATTTCATTTTTGATGCCACAGATATACCAAGAACGTGTGGATTTCTCAACCGAATTCCTTGGTTAGGTGTGGTCCCTAAAACAAACATTTGCCACAGTTAACAGAAAACTGAATTGGGTTATTAACTTTATATATGATTAGGTTGATAGACAATAAATTATTTAGAATCTCGTATAAATTCGTCTAAGTGGAGCCATCTGGTCTATCTCGAGATTTATTATGCGATTACGAAGCACATAATATTGATGGCACTTATAACGGTCTGAAAAAATACTGTTTGGTGCGAGATTGATTCGCCATTTCAGTTACTTTATGGCAGATCTAAATCTTTTCGCATTACTATAATCTGTTAAATTAAAATCTTGCCTGTGGACTAGATCCCTTTTGAGTAATGCTTCATGTATTTATACTATAAGTCAAAACAAAACCACTATGCTTAAAATTAGTTAGCGTAAATCAGTATTTTTTCCTGATACAGTGTAAGAAGTAAATGTACCATCAACTAATAAAATTTTATTTTCTATCCTTAATTTATAATTATCTATTTATGATCAATATTTTGACATTATCTTAATGCTTTATACGACAATATAGAAGTTAAATTTAATAATCTTCCTTACTTATGATAATTTATTAACTTGTAAAAAAATCGCAAATAAAATTCCTTCACCTCTTACGAGACAAAAATATTTGTATGTGGATAAGCAAATACTTTTTGTATTAAAATTCAGTAAGTTCATTTGGTTTGGTAATGACAGGGATCTTATACTATACAGCAAAAATTTCGTGATGTCGTTTGCAATATTTCTTAAAATTTCAAATATTTACATAGGTTTTTAAAGTATTATTAAATGTTGGTCTTACTTAGTATTAATTTGCAAAAACGTTTTGATATATATTATGTCCAGCATAATATATGTATTGTATATCATATTCAATTATATGTTCTCATTTAAGTGCAAAGAAAATGTTTTTACTATTGAGGATTCTGTACTATGAACTGCTGATATCAGAAATCTCGAATGTATTTAATTTAAATTAACCTCATCTAGATTTAAAAAAATACAACGCTGTGTTTTTAACTTGGCATGATAAAAATGCCACTATAAATGTGGACCAAAAACATTTCTAATACAGCAGTTGTGTTCCTAATATAGTTTTTAATATATATTTCCTTTTTTGTCACCTTGATTGAATTTATGAGACCTATGTCTATAAATATATTCTTCACAATATTGTAACATTAAATACAGCAAATAAAGATTTAATGAATTATTTGACTAATTATTTTAATGTATAAACAAACTTGATTTCTTATATCACCTTCGTTTTTATTTAAAATCCTTATATAGTTTAGAAGGAATTTATCACTAAAATTATATGATCCCACTTAAACCGAACTTTAAATTAATTTTTTTATATAAAAAATATATTACTCACTATAATTATGAATAAACTTTAGTCTTTTTGTGTGTTAAATAATTATAACTGATAAATTTGGTAAATTTTATTTTTACAACTGCATTTAGTTATCTTTTCTTCACATTTCTTTTTTCAAAGCAAAAAAATATTTTTAACTAAAAAACCATGTATTTTCAACAAAATAAGAATTGTTTATGAAAAAAATAGTAATGGTAGATTATACAAATGTGGATGAATACAATTTTGGTAAGTACAATTGATACAGACATTTCTTCAAATAATTATCTGATTGTTTTCTTGTATGACAGAGTCGATTATTTTTCTTCAGCATCTTCATTATTACTATTACTTTTTTTCTTCAACAATTCATTCATTCATTCATTTTATAAGTTTTAGGTATCTGTTTTGCTATAAGTTAATTTGCTTCAAACCTCGAAGGTTAAAATATTTTTAGCTAAAAATCGCGCTAATTGATACACAATAGAGATATCTTTTTTAGTAACTTCATAATTGGTTTTTAGTACCGAAAGATCGTTACGGATGCTCATTTAGAAATATAAAATGATATAAAATAGAAATGATACATTTATGAATATACGAAATTTATACGTATGATTATTTTTAAATTCTACAAAGAATTACTGATCATTCACGAATATGAATAGCAAATAATTGTAAGGCAACTGCAATAAGTAGGGCTCATATATGTACAAAGTTTAGTTACTACATTTCGTTCAGTAGTGCTATTAATTAATAACTAATTATTTTCAATTTTAAGTGTACTTATCAGTTTTTATATATGATTCAACTTCTCTAATACTATATATTTTCATAAACAAAAATTGAAATATCGTAATGTTGTCGAATAACCAATCAGCCGTTGATTAATTTAAAATTTTCTAATATTATTTTTGAATCGCTGATGTAATTTCATTTGTTTAAGTTCTGTGATGTATGTACGTAATCAAATAACCATCACTATTATTTTTCCACTTGACATTGACAACTGACATTGACACACATCTGACATTGACGTGTATTACCGGCATCGGTGTACGTTTGGGCCGAAGACATTTTAACCCCCGGGACTTTAACTCACATAAGTCACATACGTCAAGGGCTGAAGAAATAATAACATATCTAACATTCTTGAAATAACCTCAAATAAAAGAAAATTACTTTGACATTCACGAACTTTTTAAATAAATATTTCCATGGTTTCTTTTATATACTTTAAAATATGCTATTAAAACTTGTATGCTTAACATTTAGTTTTCAATAAATATGAGATATTTTTATTGCACAGAGTAAAGGTGCTTCTTGGTTACTCTAGTATGTATAAAAAATATAATTACACCAAAAATTAATAAATTTGTTTAATAATTTTCAATAATCCTTGCTAAAATATACTAAATATTCATGAAGTAACTCATTTGATCGATCAGTCAAAAATGCAAGTGATCTCTAACTTATCAAGTTATTTTTAAAGAGCTCTTATTTTTAAAATTCTGTGATATTATTTTTTTACCAAAACAAAATCCGATTTAATTTTGATATTCAAAACAATATTTTTTGAAAATAAAAAAAAAGATTTTTCAGCCGTATCTCCGAAACGGTTGAACCTGCCTTTGCCAAAGACTAACTACCATTTCTACCCATCATTACGAATTCAATGTTTTTTCTCATCATTTAAATCGGATGCTTCGTTCTCTCAAAAACTCTATTACTTATTATTTTTTGCACTTTTTGCTCCGAATTTCCGAAACGGCTGGACCGGCCTTTGCTGCAAACTAATCTTCCTATCAATAGTAATCGAATGGCCGGAAAACTAGGACGAAAAAATATACATGCATACATACACACACATCAATTTTTTCTATGGTATGCCAAAATGTTCAGAAATCTTTAAAACTTGAAGATATGCAAACAAAATTATTTTAGATTTTTGAACGATTACTATTACTATTACTTACTTATTGGGAAGTTAAAAATATTAGAAATAACATATAGAGTATGTTAAGAAATGATTATAAAAAGCAGAATAATAAATTTATAATTCTATAAGTATTTTTTATTAAATGTAAAATTTACGATAAAAATATATTAGTTAATGTTGAGCATACATGAAAACATTATTTTATTTCAAATAACATGCAAATTTCTCATTAGCCATAGTTTCCAGCATTGAAACCAGTTGAATTAACTCGAAGTTTTAATAGATCTTATCGGTCTTTTTTTATCAATATCAACTCAAAATGTGTTTTTATATTAATGTATTATCCGTGGTATAAATAAATAAAATTTAAACTTTGTTCTTAACATCAGGTTATGATATTTTTATTTTTCTGATAGTCGTCACTTTAAAATTGCCATTGCCCTATTCATCAGTGTACTTTCAAATAATTTATAGTTATTGTATATAATATAAAGCTAGTATATATATATATATATATATATATATATATATATACTAGCCGACCCGACAAATGTTGTCCTGTATATTCAAAAGTTCCAATTCTATTAGTATTCTATACTAATATTTGTCGTTTTGATAAAAAATATTGTATTTTATATTCATACCAAATAGAATGTACATTAATACAAGTGATGTTAAATATAGAATTGTATTAAATAAAATGATGTCCCAAAAACACTTAACTTTTTAATCATACTGTGAAAACTGAATTAGCCACGTCACAACATATTACATATCAAACAAAATAATATTGAAATATGTTAATTAAAATTTTATATTAAAAATTATACATCCAATATTTCAATTTAATTTAATGTCAAGAGATATACAATATTTTGTCATACTTATAGATACTTTTTTAGCTTTTCTACCCCTCAAACACGCAACGTACAATTGTCCACGATTAAAGCATTAATTTTCCAAATTTATCGTCTATCCTTGTTATTTCAGTATTTCCATAACGACAAATGTTCAAATCACCATTAAATTTACTTATCTTGCAGCAAACTTGTAAATTAACAAAATCATGTTAAAAAAGTACTCAGTCACTCAGTAACAACCGTACTCAGTCCCCCCTACTATATTATAATCGAATAATTAAATTTAAAGGATGAAGACATCTCATATCTTCAAAACTTCATTTATTTTTAATATAAATTAAGAGAAAAAAAAGAAAAAAATTCTATTAACTCTTTCGACTCGGATGCCACCGCTCCGGCGCCAAAATTCATATAAATCTCGGAATTCGCGAGTGGAAAGGGTTAAAAAAAGGGGAAAAAAATTAAGGTTTTTGAGTTCAGAAAAAGTTGCTTGAAAATATTGATTTAGTCCATAATGATGCATGAGTAGATGTGAGAATTTTTGATTTTGTATATCTTACGATAACAATATGATTCATGGAAAATAATTATTAAAAGCATTTTTGATAATGTAAATTGAATAATTAAATGTATAATTATGGAAAAAATATTACAAAAACAATATTACAATGAAAATCATGAAAATGAGTTAAAGATTATTTATAGATTATGAATGTGGTGAGTTACATTTATTTGGTAATAGAGTAGTCAGAAAAATAAGTATGTATGTATGTATGTATGTATGTATAAATTTATATACTGTATATACTATATATGTACTATGTACATATGTATACGTATGCATACGTACGGGCAACCAAAGCTCATGTTAACGATTTATATCACAATCAGTGCCTATACCTGAAGCTAGAGCTTTTGCTCTTGTTATTCCGCAAAGTAATAAATTAATAGTCTCGTAATCCTAAATAGCTTCATTTACTTTGCTTTAAAACGTTTTCCCGATACGGGATGTGGGTTGCGCATGATAGCTGTACAATGGTCTATTGTTTTCGCATCGTATCCTCGAGTAAATATTTAATAATGACATAAAGCTTTTATATATATATATATATATATATATATATATATATATACCGCGTAGTCTAGATAGCAATTATTTCCCTCAAATTAATTCATGCATTATAAATGCGCGTAAGGTCGTGGCAATGTATGAGCCGTGTTCCACACAACCATTGAGGTATTCAGCATGCACCATTCGAATTAGACAAACAAGGAATGTATCTTATTACCTAGATGGTTATTTACCCAACCGAATAGCACGTATCACGACGAACTATCGTGTGTGTGCTAAACAAGCGTGTTTGTCAAATACTGCCGGAATCAGAACAGATTTGTCTCTGTCCTTATAGACATTGTGCTTAATGCATCTTTTCTGTGACGAAAAGCTAGGTGATTAATGTGGCTCTTGTCTTGTAGAATCAATTCTTATTTTTTATTAAAAAAATAGATTAAGAATATGTAATAAAAATATCGGGTAACATCGCATACTCAATGGTTTCCACAAATTGGGCTGAAGCATAACTAATATACTTTTTGACAAAAGTGTTCATTATTATTCATTTCTTTTTACTTTTTTTAACAGATATTCAACAGCAATAATGAAATAAAAAATAAATAAAAAAGCTATTGTGTTGGTTGTGAGAATTCCAGCAATAGTGCTGAAGTTCTATATACACTACATGATGAAGGTCACTGCAGTGGACTACTCAATTTTAATGCATTAGAATAAAATGGTGCATCTTCTTTATTCTTCTAGTAGCTAATGTTTCTAAAATGAGAATTAATGCAGGGTTATTATAATTGATAATTTCATCATTATGGATTCCACTTTTGCTTTTCACTACTTCCTGAACAGTGTCAATTCTCAGATCGTTGTGTATTATTTGATATACCAAGGTGTATTTGCAATAAACCTCAGAATTTCTGACTGTTTCCTTTGAGTAGATGAAATTCTTGATCTACTGGCGGAGCCTCATAACTCAACGCCATAAGTCCAGATTGGTTTTGTTATCGCTTTATGTATCTAGTAGTATTTTATTCTTCAATAGTAATTTAGATTTACTTACTATTAGCCAGGGTAGTGATTTCATTTTTGTTTCCATCTGTCGATGTGTCATCATATTGATAAAAAAACATGTTTCCAAGCAATGAAAACCATCAGTGCAAAATTTTAAGTATAATCACAGCCACTATTTTGTAATTAAAATATTTCAAACTGGAATGATATTCCTGGATTATGGGATATAAAATTACCTAAGTAATTCATTGAGTAGTTTTATTATCTACATACCATTACTGACAATATATATCACAACAGCTTTTAGAAGACCCAAAGTATCTAATAGTAATATAGATTAACTTCTAACTAGCCAGAAGAGTGATTTCATTCTTTTATTTTACTGTTGATGTGCCATATTTTATTATTAAAAAATATGCTTCCAAGCAATGATAGCTTTTATAAGCTTAAAGTATAACCAATAGGTGGTCTGGTAAATAAAAATATATCGAACTGAAATAGCATTATTGGATTATGTAATATATAATTACCCAGGTAATCCATTGAGTAGCTTTATAATGTCGACATACCATTATTGAAAATATTTATCACAACAGCTTTTAGAAGACCCAAAGTCTTTTTGTTCTTCAAAAAAAAAAAAAAAAAAACAAGAAAAAAACAAATTATTCACATTCTGCACCAACTATTATTTATAATTTGGCATAATCCCATTATAAAGCTTAATATGAGAATAAGAATCTAAGATTTACCACCCAAAAAAATATTCTTGGAAAGAGAATATTAAAAAAGTGCGTCGTGTGTAAAAATGGCTTAATTCAACAAATTTCATTACGTTTCTGTTTGTGTCCTATAGAACTTCAGATACTGAATTAATTATATAATTCATAATATTCATATTATGTATTTTCAACAAAATTTATGTTTCTGTTTAACAAATAAAAGCATCGAATTTTATCAATTTATTTAACAATGACTTTGGCATAAAATTTATGGCTTCTATTTTTCTTTATAAGATGGTTTTTTTTTTCACTTTTGAATTATCGCTATTAATTTTGAGTTAATCCATGTTTTATTTTAACCATGTAGTTTACGTACAACATAATTGACGATACACTAACGAATAATACTCATGTGCCAGATTCGTAGATGTCGCCGATAGCTTATTTCATATATTTCAATATTTTATGAATAAAAAAAATACCCATAGATTTATCAATTGATTTTTTTTATCGATATTATATATAAAGTATTATGGTTTATTATTTTAAATTCATTATACACAATGCATAATAAAATTCTGTATAATTTTATTGCATTGGCAGTTACATTGAAAATTTTAAAATATACGATTATATGTAATTATATATTTTGTTTCTATACTAGTTACAGTTATTCATAAAAATATATTGAAATTTTAAAATTGTTGAAAAACTCGCATATAGTACATTGCGTATGACCTTATTTCCAATGACAATTGTTCCCGAGTTTATATGGAACTGCACACTGGACGGTGCAACTGCCAGTTTATTGAGTGATACGTACACAATAAATTTAACTCTCAAAGTGTTAATTTTATTGTAATTGATTTTGTTAACATTGACACTTTGCTACAAGGTTTACAAAGGGCTGTTGCGTGGTAGCATAATACTAATTGACAGTACTTGATTAGGTTGATCTAACCAGAAGGCTAAATGGGAGGCTTGCGAATACGTACGGAAGAAAATTATTTCGATGGTGAAGGAATGTACGAACATAAATGTTTTATTTTTGTTTTTTTTTTCGATTACATATATAATCAATTTAATCATAAATTTATGTAATTTTTTTAGTTTTTATTTTTTTACTAGTTTTTGCTTTATTATGAAATTATCAAGTATTTTACCATATTGTAATCCTGATTAAACGATTAACTTACCAAAATGATAAAAAAAATCTCTGAAAGCCAACCAAAGTAGGCTCGATCGATTAGTTGACATCATCACTGAACCGACGTTCATCTATATTCACACAATATTGATAATCTCGACCACAGATTTTCTATGTTGGACCAACATGAAACCGAGATTGATTTCTACATGGGTTTCCTTGAAAATATTCAAAACTATTGTTATTAATTATTTATTTATTAATATTTATTGATTATTAATTTTTTTCTTCGAAAATTTAATTCGGGTAGGGAAGTTACAGCAATTTGCCTTGAAACGCGATGCCATGTACCAGTAGTTTTTAAAACGTTTGCCAGGGCACAGTTATAATTTTCTACAACTTATCAAAGAATAGATAGTAATATATGAAGGTCCGGGGTTAAAAAGGTCCACCACCGATGTGTTAAAAACCAGTAAAGTTAAGTATTGTTTAACAACAATATTTGAAAGTAGAGGAAAAAAATGTATAATCAGCTATAACCTTGATTCTTGTGACTTTGCTATCGGGAGATAAATGGTAATCTTTAAAAATTCATAATAAGAGTATTTTCTTTGGTTGGTAGTTTTTTAGCATTAGTTAAAAATGTAATTATTTTGTAAAATACCTTTAAAGTTAAAATAAGACATTAAATCTGATTGCCACTTGGCCGTTCCAAGTTAACCCACCTCTATGGTAAAAAAGTCTAGGTAACACATTTTTGAAAGACATCAAAAAATCACATTAGTACAATGTCGTTGTAGCTGACAGTTTTACTGAACAAAGTCAGATAATTGTTTCTTTGAAATGTGTTATTTGTTGTGATATAATTGGTTCGACTTTCATAATATAATTAATATTTGCTCAAAGGCAAATTGGATCTTTGTGCCTTGCTCTGCTCTACATATATTCTTTTTATTGAATTTACTTTAATTCATCGAATGTTACTTGAAACTTTTCAAAAAGCAGGTCAAAGAAGAAATACTTAATTCTTTTTCTATCTCTCCTCGCAGAAATTTGGAAATTTTCTATAAGCTTAGTAGTATTTACAATTATATACAAAATCCAGAATCCAAAAAAATCTGAAAAACTTGAAACGTAATCAATAAGTCGAAAGATCAAAAAAGACTTGGACTGGATTATACCATGTTTTCTATAGAAAGTGTATAAAACTTCCAGTTTGATTGTATTGATAGAATATAAATGGGGTTTATTGTTTTTATAATACTTCATCGTATATTGTATTCAAACAACACATCCTTATTTACTAAAAGTATTAATTTTTTGATTCTCTAGAAATTGTTTAGAATATACCTTACTTAACAAACCAGCGTTCGCCGGGTCAACTAGTATATATATATATATATATATATATATATATGACTTTGTTCGATTTAATCTGGTTTTCATGCAAACTTCTGCAAACATAAGCTTTACATAATATTTCTGTATGAGGAGCTTCCGTCGCATAATTTATTTAAAATATCAAAGTGTGTCTATAATACTCGTCCCCTAATGGTTCGGTATGGATTTGAAAGTTTGCACAGATATAATGCGGTTCCCGAAACGTGACTTATTATTGTCGCCGGAATCTAATTTTAAAGCGATGTATCATTATTACATGCGATGAGTTTTCTCACTCATCCGGCCCGCGACGCACAGTTACTGCGAATAATTACACAAGTTTCGTAATTAGGCGGCATCGAAGTTACTGCGGCGGCGGCGGCTGAGGGCGGCTGCCAGACACCGCTCGCGGCCGATCCGGTTTTCTCCTGCGGCCTATTTATGTAATATTAGATTATGTATTCAAAACGCCTTGATGCCGCGCGATTTACGACTCCCTTAGCTATCGGAATGTGCGATTGCAATTATGGATATACCATGCAATTTCGATGATGAAGTATGTGCTTGTAATTTGCATTTTGCTGCATATTTACGGTGTTTTTAGGTCAGTCAACTTCTTACATTGTTTAATAGTCTAATAATGATTTTCTTATATGTATGCATTTATTTCATTTAATATTTTTGAAATTTGGTTCTGCAACTTTGTTATATTCACTTGGCAAAAATAATATTTTACATAATATTCTATTCTATATTTATTCAATATACTGTTTATATATAGAACAAAATTTATATTATTTCCAGTTTTTTTAAATATTTTCGATTTGATTTTTTTAAAATATATCAAATTGTAAAATATTTAGGATAAATTATAATAATTTTTTATTTAAGAACACATATGTACTCTTTATATATAGAGTGTACTTATACCAAACGGGGCAGTTACAATTATAATAAAAACCGAAAACATTTATTTCATGAATTTTGAGAATTATGGGCATTTAAGAAAATGCCATAGTAATTTGGTCGAACAGTTTTATTAGATTCGTTAATTCAAATTGTTGGAAATGTAACTCTAAATAACTTTTCTTCAACCGCAGACAAAAATAATCACATAGAGTTGTCTTAAAATGAAGACTATTTCTTAAAATAACAATTGATTTTTTTTTTAAATTTGTCGATTTTGAAAATTCGTTTCTTTGAGTCCTTTGTTTAATATACTATGGAGCTAGTAGTGGTGCATGATAACGTACCTTAAGGAGAATTGCTGGAACTTCCAGTACCAAAAATTTAAATTTTTGGAAAATCTCGAAATAGTTTTTTGAAAAATTTTATTTTTTCATTATGAAATTTTCTGAAATTGATTTTTTTTTGTAGTAATCGCGCTGTGTAGCTTTTTTATGGATAAAAAAAATTGAAACGCGTAAGCGCCTTCGCAGTTTAGTGCATAAACATTGGTACGGAACTCATAGAAATGTAATTGAAATTTAATTTGTATTTATTATCAAGTTCCTATAAATTATCTGATAATTTCATGTGTATATGTCTAATGATCATTTTTGACCGTCAAATTGCATTTTTTCATTTTTTTATTGGATTTTGGAAACCACTGCACTTTACTAAAATTTGATGAATAATTAAATAGCGGTATTGCTTTATTGTAGATATAAAATAAAAAATAGTTATACTTTTGAATATACTTCGGGCTTTTATTATAATTAAAAATTAATTTGTATATTGAGATATATAAGATCTCATTTTCACTTTTATAACTGGAATGTTCAGTCATGCAGTGTTGATGATGTAGAAAGTCTACATAATTCTTTGTTTCAACTTTTAAATATTTTACTTTAGTTTATTTTATGTTTTGTATTTTTTTTTAAATAATGTTATTTTAATTTTTTGTGAGTCTTTTCTAGGTGTGATATTGTTTATAAAAGAATTTTGCCGAATGATGACACATATCGTGTCGAAACGTACTAAATAAATATTTGTACTAAATATTATTATAAGATCATTATTTGTCCTATTACTTCGGCGATTGGCTTCAAATTAACATTTCAAGAATATGTCTCAAAAATCTAAAGCTTATATATATATATATATATATATATATATATATATATATATATATATATATATATGTTAAAGTAGTTAATTTTGATGTTGAGAAATATGAGTAAGTTCTTCAAGGGCATACATCAAATAAAAGGCAAAGATTTAGAAGTTAATCTTTAATTTTTCCAAACGTTTCGACATAGTATTTTATGTCATCATCAGTGGATATAAATATGGTCTTACATCAGTAGCTAGCGCTAGGAACATAATTTTGCACTATCATATATACATTAACTTGTCTTTTTTTTATTATTTTGTTGAACAGAGTATAGCAAAATATTTGTGAAATATATAATATATTTTGCACAGAGAACGTAGTTTATGTGACAGAGCCCGAGGCTGAAGTGACTTCAGCCTCGGGCTCTGTCACATAAACTACGTTCTCTGTGCAAAATATATTATATATTTCACAAATATTTTGCCATACCCTGTTCAACAAATTAATATATAAAAAAACAAGTTAATGTATATATGATAGTGCAAAATTGTGTTCCTAGCGCTAGCTACTGATGTAAGACCATATTTATATCCACTGATGATGACATAAAATACTATGTCGAAACGTTTGGAAAAATTAAAGATTAACTTCTAAATCTTTGCCTTTTATTTGATGTATGCCCTTGAAGAACTTACTCATATATATATATATATATATATATATATATATATATACAAAATTTGAAATTATTTTAAATATTACAATCCCTTAAAAATACTGAAAGCTTAATTCTTTAGAGCATAAAAAATTCAATAATGCTGCACGTCGCTTTGCACGTGTCGCGTCGCTAAGTTTTCCTGCAAATATAATCATGGAGCTTATTTATTCAACGTTTAGTCTGCCCAGATGTTTGTCCTACCATTACTCGTATTTGCATTGAATAAATTGAGAATTGTAAATTGACATTTCTTTCATGACTTTTGTATGAAAATGCTTTTCGAGCATAAAGCTACATAAACGCTGAACGTGTTACAGTTGTTCAATGTTCAGTATACCAAAAAATAAATTCAAAAACAAGCAATATTAATTATGTGTATAAATAAACGAATAAATTATTTGTTCGAATTAACACAATATTGAGAAATTGGTTATACCAATAGTTGAAATATATGGAATTTTTATAAATATTTCTTAAAAAAAAAATTATTTATTTGAAAACAAACTATTACATTCATTTTTATGTGAATAGCCTAATTTTGTGCATATATTGATTGTCAGGAAATTTAAACATGAGTATGTTATTAACTTTTAATTAATTAATAACGTAATCATTGTAATAACGTAATGCTAGAATTCAGTAAATTATTTCCGTCCACTTCTATGATCTGCTCTTGAACTCGAACAGCGTTATATTCAACGATTTTAATGAAATATAATTTGTAGACATTAGTTGAAAACAACCCCAGACATAGAAATTTACTCGAATGATTTAACTTTAATATTCATAGGTTTGAAGCTATTATATCGTCGACGACGACGAAAGTTCTCATGAAAAATGTACAATTTAATTTCAAGAAATAATAACACAGGTGTCACAAGCAGAAGCCTTCACATGTATTTCTTTAAGAATTTAAATGTTAGCAAACTAAAACTTAATTTAATTCCAAAATAGAAACTTGTTATTTATTCAGATTGAAAATTGAATTCAAACACATTATTCTATTTAATAATATTGCAAATGTAGTCTATAAGTTTTATATTTGCTATTTAACCCCTACTATTTTTCTGTACGCTCGCCACGTTAGGGCATCGTGCCTTAAGGCAAATTGCTGGAACTTCCCGTACCAAAAATTATTATTTTTTTAAAAACAATTAACATTTTTGAAAAAATTTTACTTCGAAAAAAAATAGATTTTTGAGAAACTATAAAATTGACAAAATATTACTTTTTTTTTAAAAAAAAATTTTTTTTGAAAACAAAAAATTTTTTTTAAGAAAAATGTTTTCTTTATTTTGACATATTTTGGAAATTTTGAACTTTTTTTCAAAGCAATCGCACTGCTTGAACTGCATAGAGACGAAATGTCAAAGCACGCAAGTGCCGCGCCGCCGTCTAACGCATAAGCATTGGTACGGAGCCCATAGGAATGTAAAAAAAATGTATACTTATTGTTAAAATCTCTATAAAATATCTGATAATTTGATGTGCATATGTCTAATGATCATTTTTAACCGCCCAATGGCATTTTTTTTTTACTTTTTTCATTAGATCTCCGAAACCGCTAGACCTGCCTTTATGAAAATTTGATCAATTCTATATCTTGTCAATACAAGTAAAATGTTTTTTGAATTATTCAAATCGGACGCTCCGTTCTCTTAAAAACGGAGGTACCGTTTTTGGCACTTTTTGCCCCGTATCTTCGGAACGGCTAGACCTGCCTTTGCCAAAAAGTAATCAGCACGTCTCCTTATCAATACGAATCGAATGTTTTTTGAATTATTCAAATCGGTTGATCCGTGTTCCCGAAATCGTCGACGAAAATTTGTATCCGCACATACATACACACACGTACATACATACACACACACACACACACATACATCCATTTTTTCTAAGGTATGCCAAAATGTTCAGAAACCTCTGAAACGTGAAGATATATGAAAATTTTCATTTTCGATTTTTTTGCGATTACTATAACTTGCCCTACGGGAAGTTAATAATATAGTGTTGATGGTGAAAGAAAAACCTAAAATTTCCATGATTATTACATTAAAAATATACACTTAGTATGATGGAATTTGATCCATAATATTTTTTTATAAAAAAAACTATGGAACATGAAATTTGATCCATAATATTTTTTTACGAAAAATCTTAATGTATAAATTATAATTAGTTCATTACGAGAAGGTATATTTGAATTTATTATTTCTAGTCTGAAATAATTCAATAGTAAAAGCTGCATTATATTATAAAACAGTGATTCATTTTTCAAAGCATTTATACTATAATTGAAAGTTATATAATTATACGACAATTATGTAAAAATATATTACATCGTTAATTCTTGCTAATAATAATAAGTACCGATTTGATCGACTGTTTGGTTTCACATTAATTAGTACAATTTATTTTATTATTATTTGTAATTTAATTCTGGATTTTTTAATTTTTATAGTTATTTTGTTACAGTATTCAGTTTTGCTACAAATTTTATTGTTTTAATAATTTACTTACATGTAAAAAATATTTGGCCACTTATATTCAAAATAAATTCAGACAAAAATGATCATTAAACATAAGCAATCAAATGACCAGATTTATAGAGTATTTAATAAGTACAAATTTTGTTTACATATCTATGGGTTCCGTACTAATGTTTATTCGTTAGACTGCGACGCGTCGCTAACGCGCTCTACTAATTCATCTCTACGCAACGCGAATGATTAAAAAAATATCAAAATTTCCATAATTTCAAAGTATGAAAAAAAAGTTTCTAACTAAATTTTCTAATTCAAAAAAGTAGTTTTTTTCAAAAAATTCAAAGTTCTCAAAAACCCAATTTTTTCAAAGTTTGAAAAAAATTTAACCTTTTTCAAAAATTTTAATTATTGGTACGGAAAGTTCCAGCAATTTGTCTTAAGGCAAGGTACCATGCCCCACTAGTTTGATTTTGAATCGTATTATTTTTATAATGGACACCTTCCATCCTCCTGGTTTAGTATTTGTGTTTTCTGATCTACATTCAATAAAATTTTCAAATTCAAATTATAAATCTATTCTAGAGGTAACAAATCTATGTTTATCCAAAAAAAAAAAAATAATAATACATTTATTGATTTACTCAAAACATTAATAATATACCTAATACCTTAATAATATCAATTGAACACGTATTAACTTCCCGTAGGGTAAGTTATTGTAATGGGCCGAAAATCGAAATTGAAAATTTTTACATTTTTCGACGTTTTGAAGGTTTCTGAACATTTTGGCATACCTCAGAAAAAATGGATGTGTGTGTGTGTGGGTATGTATGGATACTAATTTCCAGTCACGTTTTCGGGCGCACGGATCAACCGATTTGAATGGTTCAAAAAACATTCGATTTTTATTGATAGGGAGAAGAGCTGATTAGTTTTTGGCAAAGGCAGGTCCAGCCGTTTCGGTGATACGGAGCAAAGAGTGCAGAAAAGAGAAATCGAGTTTTTGAGAGAACGGAGTATCCGATTTGAATGATATAAAAACATTCAATTAGTAATGATTGGGAGAAATGTTTATTAGTTTTTGGCGAAGGCAGGTCTAGCCATTTCGAGGATATGGAGCTAAATATGTAAAATATGGCAGTTTTTGAAAGAACTAAGCGTCCAATTTAAATTATTCAAAGAACTTTCTGCTTGTCTTAACAAAGCAATTGATTTTGGAAAAAAATTTTTTGTTCCAACTTTTTTTTTTTTCAAAAAAAAATTTTTTTTGTATATCGAAAATAATTTAGATTTTTTTTTAATTCTGACTATAGTTCTAATATACTTTAAACAAATAATTTCAACTTTGCAATTCAGTTAATATAATTTTTATAAATATTAGACAATGTTACAATATTATTAATAATCTATTTGAAAACATTCAGTATTCCTCGAACATTTCGTTATGGTACGGAAAGTTCCAGCAATTTGCCTTAAGGCACGATGCCATACACCCCACTAGTTTAAGAGTTATTTTGTAGATGTACTCTGGTGTTGACTGATCTACGTTTCTTTAAAAATATTTAAAGTTCACCTTGAACACGTACACGATTTTTCATTACATTTATGTAGAAATGCTACTGGATCCGACATTCACCTAAATGCAATTAGATTTTATTAACTACACTAATAGCTGTAATCAATGACTGCGAGATGATTCAGAGCGTTAGAATTAGATGAGGTTCCTCACAATGCTTGATCCCCGACTGACGTAACGTCAGAAGTTTGCTTTTCGTTCGCATATATTTCGTGTTCTGAGTGACGTTAGAATTCCGGAGTCATCATGGTGAAAACCGAAACTCTAATTATTATCCGAACAACTAAAGTGCGTGGCGGACTTCCGAAAGCACCCGTGCTCAAAGGGCGGAACAGTACCGGTCCTGGGGTAAAAGTTTGAGGCGGAAAGATTTAACTCCACTTCAATGCTTGATTTCAGCACTATGGTTACTAACATTCTATTTTAGTAGTGATTAAAACTTCTCAGGTTACTTTTGAAGTAAAACTTTTTCAGGCGCGACTTGGGTCTAAATCCGTACAAATGCAACGGAAGTGCGTTACGGCAGATAAGAGTCGAGTGCCAATGATTCGTCATTCGCTCTCGATGATATCATTTCTATACGGGTCGATCGTTATTAGACATCGTGTATGTGAATAGAGATCTGTCGTTGTATGCGTACCGATATCAATAAGAAAATCGGCATAGATAAATAAACATTTTAAAGAGACATCGAAGTGCAAATCTTGATTTAATGAAATATGCCTGAATCAGAAAAACATTTTACCCTGTTCCTTGAAAATAATTAAACAAATTAAACATTTGTAAAAAACGTAAGTTTAGTGATTAAAAACTATTTTTATATTATTCGTAGTTTCTATAAATCTTTGAAGTTTAAAATGAAAAATATTTCTTAGGCAAGACAGATATCAGAGCTGTTCAAAGAATGATCTAATATCGCCAGCTAAAAAGTAAACAAGATACAAGCAGTCAATAAATGTATGTTAATTTTAATTACATGAATAAACATTACTCAAAATTGTTATATGATGTTTTTATTTACTTAACTTAAATTTGCTACTTTGTACAGTAGCAAATAAATTTTACTTCAATCGCGTGTGATCCTTACGCGCACTCTTTTTTTGTACTTTGTTATGCAATGTTATATATAATTAAAATCGAGTAAATCTCCAAAATTTTGAAGGAAATTAATAACACGGTGTCATGGTGCAGTTTTCAACTAAAAAGATACATTTATATATTAAAGAATTTATTGCGAGTTATATGTCAAATATTAACAACGAAATTCAGAATAAATTTGACGTATGTGATAATAAAAAAACTTAACGAAATACTACAAAACTTTTTTTGGAATTTTATAGTCTTCCAGTAGGCTTATAATAATCCAAGAAAACAACGAAAGTATTCTTTTTATTGTCATTATGTTTCAGGACTTTTTGAACATTTAAACATTTAAACAGTTAAAACAAATTGATGCATGTGTTTGTGTATGTATGTGCGGAAACAATTTTTCGTCGACGACTTCAGAACCTATTAATGGATGTTTAGATGTGATTTATATTAATGGAAACACGGGACAAGACAATTCAACTTTATAAAAAAAAAACGTTTCATTTATATTGATGAAATGAAGAACTGATTAAATTTTTAGAGAAGCAAGTCTAACGGTTTCGGGAATCCAACAAAAAATTTAAAAAAGTCATGTGGTGGTCAAAAATGATTATTATAGACTTAGGTATACATATCAAATCATCGGATATTTTATAGAGGTTTTAATAATAAGGGTAAATTTTATTTATATTTTTATGGCTTTGGTACCAAATCTTAGAATTTAATTAACTTTAAACGCTGCATTTCGCCTTTTTATATTTTGTCTCTAAAACATCGACTCAACGCGATTGCTTGAAAAAAAATCAAAACTTAAAATTAAAGCATTTAATTAAACTTTAAATTATGGTACGAAAAATTCCACCAATTTGCCTTAATGATAATATAATATATTGGGAATAAATAACATGAATACTTTATATTTTTAAAATAGAATTTTAACTCCACATTCTTAAAATGATTTTTAATTCTTTTGATTCAATTGTTATCGTGCTGAACTAATTAAAAAGCAGAAATGATTATTATATAATACGTAAAATATAAGTTTGAATTTAAATACTGAAATATGGAAAATTTAATCAATTCTTCATTTCGCTAATACAAGTGAATTGACATTTTGTTTTTTTTGTCTCGTATCTTCAAAACCGCTGGACCTGTCTTTGCCAAAAATCCCAGTCAGAAAAAATTGATTGTTATTTGAATCAATAAAATCGGTTGATCCGTACTCTCTAAACCGTGGACACAAACTCGTATCCGCACATACGTACGCGCACGCACACACACATCCATATATACATCCAGTTGTTTCCTCTGGCAATTTGAGAAAAGTTATTAATTATAAGAGATAAAATATTTCTTAGCATTTCGTTTAACACATCATTTGATATTATCTATCAATATTGTCAAGTAAAATGTTTCTGTTACAATTAGTTGAATCCGACACTGCGATGGCGACGCGGGAGATTATCAGCTAACGTCTGGTTAAATCCTCATAAACCTCATAAACCCCTCCGACAGATAGTCATCCTCAAGTGTACGGCTAGAACAAGGCAGAAACGACGATTCTATCGAGTGCAACTTTTATTACACGCCGTATGATACATAGCCTTGCAAACCTCTATTGCCCTGCCTACCACGTCTTAATAATACTCATAATATTACTTATTTCCTAGATACAACAGATAATGTTATCTATCTAGAGTGAAAAATTAAGAGGCTACGTAAAATATGGAAAAAAAAGAAATTTGAAAGGTTTTTTGTTCATACTGAAAAAATGTAAGCTCTATTGGATTGTTCAGTAACTTTATTATTTTTAACTTCTTCAACTAATTGCAAGGTGTGTTATAGTAATATGAATATGCGTATATGTTTACGTTTTAAGTTCTTCTGAACAGTTTAGCCTACCTTAAAAAATGTGTGCATGTGCATGTGCGGATAAAATTCTTCGACGATTTCACGGATCAACCGATTTGAATGATTCAAAATGCGGTCAATTCGTATTGACGGGGAGAGGTGCTAATCAGTTTTGGCAGCGGCAGGTTCAAACGTTTCGAAGATTCTTAGAGTCTCTAATACAGCTACGTAGCGCGATTGCTTTGAAACTTCTTCAAAAACATTCAAAATTAAAAAAAAAATCATATATTCAAAGAAATTCTTAATGTTTCAAGAAAATTTCAAAACTACCAAAATATTCACAGTACCTGAAGTTTCAGAATTTATTTCAACTTCTTTTTTCAAATTTTTTTCTTTGTATATCCAAATTAAATCCGATTTCAATTTGTAATTTTGTAATTCAGTTTATATAATTCTTATAAATACTAAACAATGTTAGAGTATTTGTAATAGTCTATTTGAAAACATTTAATATTCCCCGAACATTTCGTTACGGTACGGAAAGTTCCAGCAATTTGCCTTAAGGCACGTTGACATACACCACTAGCTTAATATTTGATTTAACTACGTCCGTTTTATAGTTGTCATCCCAAACAGTTGTCTTATCACTATGTGATGAAATTTATTATTACAATTTCTGTAAGTTTTATTGGTAATGAATTTTTTTCAATACCAAATAAAATCAATTTTAACTTAGATACGTAGCTGCCAGAGTAATTATATACATATAAATATTTGTTGTCCGTATTTAATTTTACCCTATAGTCTAATCGTTATTTTGTAGCATTAGCTTTCTGATTACTTTCATCTACTAGTTATTAAAAATTATCCCATTAGCCTTAAATTATGACTAACCTCATTTAATGCCATTATCTACGTATACATGATTATGTACTTTAGTTAATCCATTCATAAACCGTAATATATAACTGCCTCTGTACAATGCACATTATGGAAATAGAATAAATAGTAATATTTAACTTCCCGTAGGGTAAGTTATAGTAATCGCAAAAAAATCGAAAATGAAAATTTTTATATATCTTTACGTTTCAGAGGTTTCTGAACATTTTGGCATACCTTAGAAAAAATGGATGTATGTGTGTGTGTGTGTGTGTGTGTGTGTATGTGTGTGTGTGTGTGTGTGTGTGTATGTATGTATGTATGTGTGTGTATGTATGTGCGGATACAAATTTTCGTCGACGATTTCGGGAACACGGGTCAACCGATTTGAATAATTCAAAAAACATTCGATTCGTATTGATAAGGAGACGTGCTGATTAGTTTTTGGCGAAGGCAGGTCTAGCCGTTCCGAAGATACGGGGCAAAAAGTGCCGAAAACGGTAACTCAGTTTTTGAGAGAACGGAGCGTCCGATTTGAATAATTCAAAAACATTTCACTTGTATTGACAAGGTATTGACAAGGTTAAGAATCGATAAAATTTTCATGAAGGTAGCTCTAGCGGTTTCGGAGATATGGAGGAAAAAGTAAAAAAAATAAGCCATTTGGCGGTCAAAAATGATCATTAGACATATGCTCATCAAATTATCAGATATTTTATAGAGATTTTAACAATAAGTATACATTTTGTTAACATTCCTATGGGTTCCGTACCAATGCTTATGCGTTAGACAGCGACGCGGCGCTTACGCGCTTTATATTTGCCCCTATG